>NC_060173.1:96850590-97150590 GCF_021184085.1 Oncorhynchus gorbuscha
GGCTTGAAAACTATTACAGACTACAAAGGGAAACAAGTGGCGCGAGCTGCCCAGTGGCGTGAGCTGCCCAGTGACGTGAGCCTACCAGACGAGCAAAATGCCTTTTATGCTCGCTTTGAGGAAAGCAACACTGAAGCATGCATGAAAGCAAGAGCTGTTCCGTACGACTGTGTGATCACGCTCTCCGTAGCAGATGTGAGCAAGACCTTTAAACAGGTCAACATTCACAAAGTCGTGGGGCCAGACAGTTTACTAGGACTTGTACTCAAAGCAAGCGCAGACCAACTGGTAAATGTCTTTACTGACATTTTCAACCTCTCCCTGACAGAGTCTGTGATAACAGCATGTTTCAAACAGACCACCATAGTCCCTGTGCTCAAGAAAGCAAAGGTAACCTGCCTAAATAATTACCGCCCCGAATGAACTCGTTAGCCAAGTGCTTTGAAAGGCTGGTTATGGCTCACACTCACATCATGACGGAAACCCAAGACTGACTCCAATTTGCATATCACCCCAACAGATCCACAGATAACACAATCTCAATCACACTCCAAACTGCCCTTTCCCACCTGGACAAAAGGAACGCTTATGTGAGAATGCTGTTCATTGACTACAGCTCAGCATTCAACACCATAGTTCCTACGAAGCTCATCACTAAGCTAAGGACTCTGGGACTAAACACCTCCCTCTGCAACTGGCTCCCGGACTTCCTGATGGGCAGCCCCCAGGTGGTAAGGGTCACCAGTCTTATCCTCAACACGGGGGACCCTCAGTGGTGTGTGCTTTGTCCCCCCCCTGTACTCCCTGTTCACCCACGACTGCATGGCCAAGCACAGCTCCAACACCATCATTAAGTTTGCTGACAACACAACAGTGGTAAGCCTTATCACAACAATGATGAGACAGCTTATAGGGAGGAGGTCAGAGACCTGGCAGTGTCGTGCCATGACAACAACCTCTCCCTCAATGTGAGCAGGACAAAGGATGTGATTGTGGGCTATAGGAAAAGAAGGGCCGAACAGGCCCCCATTCTCATCGTCTGGGCTGAAAAAGAGCGGGTCGAGAGTTTAAATTCTTTGTTTGCAACATCACCAACGAACTATCATGGTCCAAACACACCAAGACAGTTGTGAAGAGGTCACGACAACACCTTTCCCCCTCAGGAGATTGAAAAGATTTGGCATGGATCCTCAAAAAGTTCTACAGCTGCACCATCAAGAGCATCCTGCCCAGTTGCATCTCCGCCTGGTATGGCAACTGCTCAGCATCTGACCGTAAGGCGCTACAGAGGGTAGAGCGTACTGCCCAGTACATCACTGGGGCCAAGCTTCCTGACATCCAGGACCCAGTCATAGACTGTTCTCTCTGTTACCACATAGAAAGTGGTACCGGAGCACCAAGTTTAGGACCAAAAGGCTCCTTAACATCTTCTACCCCCAAGCCATAAGACTGCTGAACAATGAATATAATGTCCACCCAGACTATTTACTTTGACCCCCCTCTTTGTTTTTACTCTGCTACTACTCACTGTTAATTATCTATGCATAGTCACTTTACAAATTACCTCGACCAACCTGTACAGCCTCATTATTTTCTTGTGTTACTTTTTGATTTCATAAATTGTTTTGTGTTTATTTTGTAAATATTTATTTATTGTACTGCATTGTTAGTTAAGGGCTTGTAAGTAAGCATTTCACGGTAATGTCAACACCTGTTGTATTCGGCGGAAGTGACAAATAAAATTTGATTTGATTCGATTTTTGCCATGGGGTGGAGAGAAGATTTAGCAATTTTATAAATAATTTCATTAAATTCTACTCATTTTTCCATGGGGTGGAGAGGAAAATTAGGTGTTTACAGCAAATTTCCTGCAATTCTACAGTATAAATAAATACATAGTGAATAACAAATAACAATAGCGAGTTAAAAATATAGCTATATACAGGAAATACCAGTACCGAGTCGATGTGCAGGAGTACGAGATAATTAAGTTAGCTATGTACAGTGCCTTTGGAAAGTATTCAGACCCCTTGACTTTATTCACACTTTCTTACGTTACAGCCTCATTCTAAAATTACAGCTTTGAGTGTTCTTGGGTTAACCCTACAAGCTTGTCACACCTGTATTTGGGGAGTTTCTCCAATTCTTATCTCAAAGTCTGTCAGGTTGGATGGCGAGTATCGCTACACGGCTATTTTTAGGTCTCTTGAAAGATGTTCGATCGGGTTCAAGTCCGGGCTCTGACTGGGCTCTGGCTGGGCCACTCAAGAACATTCAGAGACTCAAGGAAATTCAGAGACACTCCTGCATTGTATTTTCTATATGCTTAGGGTCGTTGTCCTGTTGGAAGGTGAACCTTCGCCCCAGTCTGAGGTTCTGAGCGCTCTTGAGCAGGTTTTCATCAAGGATCTCTCTGTGCTTTGCTCCATTCATCTTTCCTTCGATCCTGAGTAGTCTCCCAATCCCTGCTGCTGAAAAACATCCCCACAGCATGATGCTGCCACCACCATGCTTCACCCAATGGATGGTTTCCTCCAAACGTGATGCTTGGCATTCATGCCAAAGAGTTCAATCTTGGTTTCATCAGACCAGAGAATCTTGTTTTTCATGGTCTGAGAGTCCTTTAGTTGCCTTTTGGCAAACTCCGAGCAGGCTGTCATGTGCCTTTTACTGAGGAGTGGCTTCCTCTGGCCACTCTACCATAAAGGCCAGATTGGTGGAGTGCTGCAGAGATATTCTGGAATGTTCTCCCATCTCCACAGTGGAACTCTGTAGCTCTGTTAGGGGTACCATCGGGTTCTTGCTCACCTCCCTGATCAAGGCTCTTCTGATTGCTCAGTTTGGCCAGGTGGCAAGCTCTAGAAAGAGTCTTAGCGGTTTCAAACTTCTTCCATTTAAGAATGATGTGGGCCACTGTGTTCTTGGGGACCTTCAATGCTGCAGAAATGTTTTGGTACCCTTCCCCAGATCTGTGCCTCGACACAATCCTATCTCGGAGCTCTACAGAAAATTCCTTCGATCTCATGGCTTCGTTTTTGCTCTGACATGCACTGTCAACTGTGGGACCTTACAGGTGTGTGCCTTTCCGAATCATGTGAAGTCCGTTTAATTTACCACAGGTGGACTTCAAATCAAATCCAATTGTATTTCTCTTAATGCACCAAATACAACCTTACCGTGAAATGCTGACTCACAAGCCCTTAACCAACCATTTTGTTTTAAGAAAATACCTACAAAAAAGTAATAATAGATAATAACAGAGAGTAGCAGCAAATAGTCTGGGTTGCCATTTGATTAGCTGTTCAGGAGTCGTATGTCTTGGGGGTAGAAGCTGTTTAGAAGCCTCTTGGACCTAGACTTGGTGCTCCAGTACCGCTTGCTGTGCGGTAGCAGAGAGAACAGTCTATGACTATGGTGGCTGGAACATCTCAAGGATGATCAATGGAAACAGGATGCACCTGAGCTCAATTTCAAGTGTCATAGCAAAGGGTCTGAATACTTATGTAAATAAGATATTTATGTATATAAAAATGTCTAATTGAATGACTATTAGTGACTGACATAACAAGAGAAAAACTGCTGATGCACAACAACATTTCAAAATTGCACCTTTTGTAATTCAACTTTTCTAACTTGCAACACTAAATTGAGACCCTGACTGAGTAATTTAAAAAAAACTCCCTGATCTAGGACAAGTTGAAAAAGCGTCCATTGAGTGCGTGCAGAGGAGAAACCATCCTGCTGCTCTTTTGAGACTTACTGTACATTGGAAGAGCAATTAAGAACAAAGAGAAAACATGAAGCAACCAAGTCATTAATAGTCAGGAAGCATTTTGAGGTTGCATTTTCAGACCACCACAGACCTGTGGAGATAGAGAGGTCGGGTTCAATACTGAACCAAGCATGCTGTGATTTTAATTCCACTGTGAGGAAGGGAGAAAGAAATAACATGACAAAAAAATCAGTCTGGTCTTTTGTTGGAAATGAACTCAGACGGAGTCAGTTAGCCACTAGAGACAAAGAAAGTAGGACACAATGTTTCACATATGCTGAGATTTGGCATTTCACCTTTTATGGCAATATCTCTTCACACGTTGTATAATTTTGTCATTATATGACAAATGTTAATACAGCGAGCCAGATTACTCTGAGGATGAGCAATATATGTGTTTAGCTAATATGACTCTGATATTAAACATGCAATGGCACAGTGATTAGTTGAGGCAGGGTTAGTTGAGCCACCCCTTGTTTCTAGGAAACCATACATAAAATTAATCATGTGAACAAATATTTAGGAAGAGGTCATAATTTCATGGAGTCTGTGAAGGAAGAAACCACAAGCAAGTTAAGTTAAAAAAAAATTAAAAGATTTTCACAATGTCAAATAAATTGAATGATGCTTGAATCTAAATGAAAGTAGGTTGCTTTAAAATGGTTTTATACATATGTTGGGGTCTCTAAAAGCTACAATATGAGGTCCTTAACATAGCATGAAAGTACATCCTTGTAGCTGCATGTGCTAATATAGTCAAAATTGTGGCTTTGGGGTAAATTGTGCCATTGGGCCAGGGGCATATGAACTCAAGATTAGCATTTTTCAAAGGTTGTGGTAATATTTCATTCAGTAAAGAAATGTGTAGGTGTGGAACATCTTACCCCAAGGCGGCTCAACTTACCCTGTCCCTATGCTCAATTTACTCCATACCTGGGGAAAGTTGTACCAAGAGACCAGATTTTTGGACAAGCTATATTTTCACAACTGTTATGTTTACATCAATTCAGAATATTTCCAGGGATACACAACATCCTGAAATATATTAAGAGTATACTTCCAAAACGCTATCTATGGTTTATATTCTTTCTTTTTCCCCCAGAAATGATTGCTTATGGGTACCATTTTCATTTTTCTTTGTTTAAGGATTTCAGCTTACTCTTAAAAGTTGTAATAGAGGAATACACAAGGTGCAATTTCTAAATTGGGTAGTGCCTTATCATTTCCCCTTTGTCATGTCAGTCATTGCATATCTTAGAGAACTATTTATAACTTGTCAGAAATGCCCAGATCAACTATCCCATGTCAGCTAATGTTTTTTGTTTGTTCCCCAATGCTGTAAGGGGGGCCTGAGTGAAAACGTTTGGGAACCCCTGTGCTAAATGACTGAAATGTTAAATGTCAATGGTTTACATACAGATCTCCTATTACTGTATTGATTTATTCATATATATATATATATATATATACATATATTGTTATATCTACCTGGAATTGAATGGAATGTTCGTATACTGTATACTTGACTGTGATATGTGGTTGTCTTATCTAGGTTTTACACGGTCAAATGTAAAAAATGACAAAAACATTTCTAAAGAACTGTAAAAATTATACTATGTATAAAACAAAATAATCACAAGAAACAAGGTTTTATAGTGTCTAGGAGATATATAGGAAAACCCAGGAAATATATACAGTATAATTAAAAAGTTGGGAAACTCCTTACAGACTGTTGGAAAAGCATTTCAGGTGAAGCTTGTTGAGAGAATGCCCAAGTGTATGCAAAGCTGTCATCAAAGCAAAGGGTGGCAACTTTGAAGAATCTAAAATCTAAAATATATTTAGATTTGTTTAACACTTTTTTGGTTACTACATGATTCCATGTGTTAAACCTCATCCCAACTGTAAACTATGGTGGAGGGAGCACATATAGTGTTGTGTGTTCTTTCCAAACAACTCAACTGTAGTTTCATCTGTCCACAGAATATTTTGCCAGAACATCCAGGTGTTCTTTTTGAATACTTCAGATGTGCAGCAATGTTTTTTTTGGACAGCAGTGGCTTCTTCCGTGGTGTCCTCCCATGAACACCATTCTTGTATAGTGTTTTACGTATCGTAGACTCATCACAAGAGATGTTAGCATCTTCCAGAGATTTCTGTAAGTCTTTAGCTGACACTCCAGGACACTCTGCAGTCATCTTTGCAGGACGGCCACTCCTAGAGAGAGTAGCAACCGTGCTGAACTTTCTCCATTTATAGACACTTTGTCTTACCGTGGACTGATGAACATCAAGACCATCAGAGATACTTTTGTAACCCTTTCCAGCTTTATGCAAGTCAACAAATCTTCCTAGATCTCATTTGTTCAAGGCATGGTTCACTTCAGGCAATGCTTCTTGTGAATAGAAAACTCAAATGTTGTGAGTGTTTTTTATAGGGCAGGGCAGCTCTAACCAACATCTCCAATCTCATCTCATCGATTGGATTCCAGGTTAGCTGACTCCTGACTCCAATTACCTTTTGGAGAAGTCATTAGCCTAGGGGTTCACATACTTTTTCCAACCTACACTGTGAATGTTTAAATTATGTATTCAATATAGACAAGGAAAATACAATACTTTGTGTGTTATTAGTTTAAGCACACTGTGTTTGTATATTGTGGTGACTTAGATGAAGATCAGATCAAATGTTATAACCAATTTATGCAAAAATACAGGTAATTCCAAAGGGTTCACATACTTTTTTTGCCACTGTACATCACATTGAGCTGCATGTATTGCTTAGACTATTTCATTCACCTCCTAACCTCAACCTCCTTCCCTGTCTTAACTTTTTTCATTTCAGCTCATTTATTCCCGACTTCCCAGTCGTCTTGAACTCACTGAAGTTAAGTTTTCGCAGTTCCGAGTTAACAGTTGTTTTGAGCACGACACAAATCATGCTTCATTGACAGCAAGGCCAATGTTGAATGATTTATCCCCTTTATCCCAGATTTGGGACCACACAGCCGGGGTGGCAGGGTAGCCTAGTGGTTAGAGCGTTGGACTAGTAACCGGAAAGTTGCGAGTTCAAGCTGACAAGGTACAAATCTGTCGTTCTGCCCCTGAACAGGCAGTTAACCCACTGTTCCTGTCATTGAAAATAAGAATTTGTTCTTAACTTACTTGCCTGGTTAAATAAATAAAATAAAATAAATTAAACAGCCACTGTCACTGATTCCTTCCAAACCACTCATTGTTGAATGTGGGATTTCCAACTTTGCGTAATGTTTATGTCCAATGGCCGATGAGCACCGATATGTTTTATCTATAATTTATCTTCATTATTTCTCTTCATATGACAAGGATTAAAAAGGATTTGCCAGTAGATTGTCGGCTTGATTGATGATTACATTTAAGTCACATTTAAGTCATTTAGCAGACGCTCTTATTCAGAGCGACTTACAAATTGGTGCATTCACCTTATGACATCCAGTGGGACAGTCACTTAACAATAGTGCATCTAAAACTTAGGGGGGGTGGGGTGAGAGGGATTACTTAACCTATCCTAGGTATTCCTTAAAGAGGTGGGGTTTCAGGTGTCTCCGGAAGGTGGTGATTGACTCCGCTGTCCTGGCGTCGTGAGGGAGTTTGTTCCACCATTGGGGGGCCAGGGCAGCGAACAGATGATGATGACTAACTAAGATTTTGAAAGTATGGTGTTGACATGATCAGTCCAATCAAAGCTACTGTACATTTAACGTGATTTGACGTCATTTTATCTGTGGCCAATGACCTTGATGCTTCTTGGATGGGCACTTCTAATGTAATCTATGGCAGCACCCAAAGGGTTAGAATTCTAGAGGTGTAGCGCTCGTCCTCTTCTTCTGACGAGGAGTAGCAAGGATTGGACCAAAGCGCAGGGTGGTACGTGTTCATGGCGATATTTATTTAACTCAGAACACTAAAACAAAAATAACAACGAGAATGATGCGAAACGAAACAGTCTTGTCTGGTGACATACACAGAGACAGAAAGTAAACACCCACGAAACACAAGTGGGAAAAAGCTCCCTAAGTATGATTCTCAATCAGAGACAACTAACGACACCTGCCTCTGATTGAGAACCATACCAGGCCAAACACAAAAACACAACATAGAAAACGGAACATAGACAACCCACCCAACTCATGCTCACCATACTAAAACAAAGACATAACAAAAGAACTAAGGTCAGAACATGACAAGAGGTCTACCCTTAGACTTGGCAGCATTGTAGTGTCCCCATAAGTGACAGAACACTGAGCCAATCACAGCACAATGCTGTCAGCCAAGACTAGATAATTAATTAATTAATTCATTCATTTTATTTTACCTTTATTTAACTAGGCAAGTCAGTTAAGAACAAATTCTTATTTTCAATGACGGCCTAGGAACAGTGGTTTAACTGCCTTGTTCAGGGGCAGAACGACAGATTTTTACCTTGTCAGCTCGGGGATTCGATCTTGCAACCTTTCGGTTACTAGTCCAACGCTCTAACCACTAGGCTTGATGAATGTCCACAGCCAGACAATAACAGTCATCATGATTTCCATGTAGAAGGCGATTTTACATAGACAACAAGACAACTTTGTGCATCACCTTTAAAGTGGTGCATAATCATCCATATTTGCATTGCATTTTCAGTGCATTCTCTGACACACATATGATGTCATCATGTGTCTCAGTTGGCCAAAGAGGACAGCAGCAATCAGTCTAACTCTAATTCAATCAAAAATCTAAATGTAATTTACAGACACTAATTATCCTGGATTGGATATTTCAATGTGTACTTGACAGGGCTTGTGAATTGCAGAGGGGAGAACAAAATTACCTTCTGCTGTCATTGATTCTGTGGTGTACAGGTAACCATTGTAGAATATTCAGGAAGTTCATCTTAAAGCACAGGCTGAGGGGGTAATTTCTTTAAAATGGTGTATAAATTCAGCCTATCCTAACACATCTTTTAATGTAGATAGATATCTCCCTTGGCACACATCAGAAAAATTGAGAATACTTCAGAGTGTCAGAGTGCTTGAGGCGTCACTACAGACCCTTGCTCTATCCCAGGCTGTGTCATATCCGACCGTGACTGGGAGTCCCATAGGGCTGCGCACAATTGATCCAGCGACGTCCGGGTTAGGGGAGGGTTTGGCCGGGGGGGCTGTACTTAGCTCAAGAGCGTTCTAGCGACTCCTTATGGCTGGCTGGAGGGTAGGTGGGACATAGTCACAGGGTAGGTTAGACATAGTCCCAGGCTAAATTGGAAATAGTCTCAGGGACTACGTCTAACCTAGGAGGTCAAAAGGGGGGTGAGTGTAACGGATGTGAAACGCTAGCTTAGTTAGCGGTGGTGCGCGCTAAATAGTGTTTCAATTGGTGACGTCACTTGCTCTGAGACCTTGAAGAAGAGGTTCCCCTTGCTCTGCAAGGGCCGTGGCTTTTGTGGAGCGATGGGTAATGATGCTTCGTGGGTGACTGTTGTTGATGTGTGCAGAGGGTCCCTGGTTCGCGCCTGGGTATGGGCGAGGGGACGGTCTAAAGTTATACTGTTACATGAGGGTAGATTAGACATAGTCTCAGGGTAGGTTAGACATAGTCCCAGGGTAAATTGCACATAGTCCCAGGGTAGGTTAGACATAGTCCCAGGATAGGTTGGAACACTCATCAGCTCAAGCTGTTGTCTTGCCTTTGAAAGACACCCTTATTCTTTTGTCAGCTGATAAACACTCACATAGACAGAACTACACACACATACGCAAGCACGCACGCACACACACACACACAGACACACACACACACTTGAAGACAAACACGTGTAATATGGTGATGTGTGTCAGTGTTCGCCACACTTTCTCTCCCCCACTGCCACACACACCTCCAACCTTCATCACACATCGAGGGGAATAATGCCCTTGAATGGCCTCCTTCCTCTTTCTTATAATTTAAACTCATACTGTGGAAACTATTCCATGTGTGTGATGTACTGAAATCAATATTTTGTCTAAAGAGGATAAGCCTTGGGAAGAGAGGAAATGAAGGCAGCATATTACTGTATAGTGGTATTTAATTAAGTGATAATGCCAGAGAAGCCCGTGTTTGGAGGATATATTGGCACGGGTGTTGTAGGCCCGAGACGAAGTGGACGCGACCCAGTCGTTCTTTCTAAATGTAACATTGCCATACCAACTGGCAACGTTCTTCTTATCCCTTGCTTGCTATATAGCCAACTGCGGCTAACTTACAGGCACGTCAAAAGTGCAGTCAGAATAACAGTTAAGTAGCTGCTTTTGCATTTGTTTAAGGTGTTTTCTAGTGGCATTTATTTTATATCAATGAGCTAATGAGACGCGATTTAAAATAAATGTAAGATAATGTCTTGATGTTTTTTATAATGGAGATCAAGTTTATAAATTGCCTGGCTGGGCTGATGAGACAGTGGATTGTGGGCGCGTGTGTTTGTGGGTGGGCATGTGTGTTTGTGCGTGTGTGACAGCAGCTCTGTTTTGATTCATTCCAGGGCATCAATGTGTATATGAAATTCCAAGCTGCTTCGTTACCGGTTGGGTTTGAAAAGAATAACGTGGTAAATTCAAAACTGAGCCAAGTTCCCTACAAGAGCCTGACTGGACTGAACCCCGACTACTTCTTAATTAACTTGTCTCTATCAGGGTTGGAGTCAATTCCACAAATTCAATTCCCTCTCCCTGTAAATTCCATCAATTAAATTCCAAATTCAATAGCAGTTCTTCAATCCAGAGTCAATTCAACTCATCTCAAATTCCAATTCTATTCTGCCACAACAATTCCCTCAATTCAATTAATCAAAAATTACATTTCGAAGTCAATTAAAAAATAAATTCCTAATTCATTATTCTGCCACAACAATTCACATAATTATATTCCCTCTCTACACCAATTCCCTGAATTTAAATTCCTTCACTTCTTTCAACTCAAACCAAACTCAACCCGACTATGTCAATTCATGACAGATTCCAAAGACAAACTTAACCTATTAACAAACTAAGAAGGAATATTCCTGGTAAACCTCGAAATGTCCCCTGAATTCTGAAAACGTACAGGAATTTAGGGAATTAGCTAAAAATGTAAAATATAAAAAATAATACAATATGATGCTTTTCAAATTAAAACATACAATCATGAAGATGTAAATCATTGTCCTAAATATAACCCATCCAATTAGTGAATATCATCGATACATTAAAACTGTTTAATATGAACAACATGAAATATTGCAGAAAATGCTAAATACTCTATTCCATTACTGTATTATGCATTATTACATTATTCAGTTTTTCTCCCAATTGGTTTGGAACATTGTTTGGGGAACAAAGCTTCATGCTCTAAAAACAATTACAAGATTAGCCAAACTTTTTTTTTAACGAGATAGGGAAACACCTAAGACACATTTGCTTCAGATATGTAGGGTTACCCGACATCTGCATGAAGGTTGTTTTGACAGTGTCGGAGGTGGAACAGTGTTAGAGCTGTCAAATCCATAAGTGACTCCCTGCATTATACCTAAAGCGGACATTGCCATTGGCTGCAAGGAGTTGCATTAACATAAATCCTCATGCAGCCTTGTTAACAAGTTGGAACACTGTAATGTGACATGTCATCTACACCTCAATTACACCTCTATTTTGTTTCATTATTTCTATATAGCCTACAATTCCTTGTTCTGAACTTTTAATTTTCTTACGATATCTGTTTTCATAAAGGGTAACATTTGAAAGATAATACAGTTGCAGTCAAACGTTTAGACACACCTACTCATATAAGGGTTTTTCTTTATTTTTACTATTTTCTACATTGTAGTATAATAGTGAAGACATCAAAACTATGAAATAACACACGGAATCATGTAGTAACCACAAGACATGGCGGTTGGAACCAAAAATCTCAAATTTGGACAGATCAGACCAAAGGACAGATTTCCCCTTGGTCTAATGTCCATTGCTCTTGTTTCTTGGCCCAAGCAAGTCTCTTATGTTTATTGGTGTTCTTTAGTAGTGGTTTCTTTGCAGCAATTCAACCATGAAGGCCTGATTCACTCAGCCTCCTCTGAACAGTTGCAACATGTCTGTTACTTGAACTCTTTGAATTATCTATTTGGTCTGCAATCTGAGGTGCAGTTAACTCTGCAGCAGCAGTAACTCTGGGTCTTCCTTTCCTGTGGCGGTCCTCATTTCATCATAGCGGTTGATGGGTTTTGCGACTGCATTTGAAGAAACTTTCAAAGTTCTTGAAATTTTCCAGATTGACTGACCTTCATGTCTTAAAGTAATGATGGACTGTCGTTTCTCTTTGCTTATCAGAGCTGTTCTTGCCATAATATGGACATAATATTATATCTAATATATCTTACCAAATAGGGCTAGGCCACCCCTACCTTGTCACAACACAAGTGATTGGCTCAAATGCATTAAGAAGGAAAGAAATTCCCCAAATGAACTTTTATCAAGGCACACCTGTTAAATGAAATACATTCCAGGTGACTACCTCATGAAGTTGGTTGAGAGAATGCCATGCGTGTGCAAAGCTGTCATCAAGGCAAACGGTGGCTACTAAGAATCTCAAATCTAAAATATATTTTGATTTGTTTAACACTTGTTTGGTTACTACATGATTCCATATGTTATTTTATAATTTTGATGTTTTCACTATTATTCTACAATGTAGAAAATAGTAAAAATAAAGAAAAACCCTTGAAAGAGTAGGTGTGTCCAAACGTTTGTTTGGTACTGTATTTTTTATCTAACTTTAGACATGTCAGTTAAAATCAAATTCTTATTTGCAATGAAGGTTTACACTGGCCAAACCTGGACAACCTTGGGCCAATTGTGCACCACCCTCTGCGATTCCAAATCACGGCCTGTTCTGATACAGCCTGGATTCAAACCAGGATGTGAGGAGATGCTCTATATTAACTTAGACACACACTTGGTGAATGCTACAAGATTGATAATATTTGAATGTAACAACCATGTTTCTGTAACTAGCAAACACAGGCATGGGTCATAATTCCAACGTTCGCTAACAGACACTCTGGGATCTATGCAGATAATTGCCTACGTTTGTATATATCCCAGTGTGCTGTTAGATTGAGGTTTGGAATTACCACCCATGACTGTGTTTATTATTGACAGTGAATTAGTCATTGCGTTCACTTCGACATTCAGCCTTTCATCAAGGGCTACATAAAATGTAATTGTAAGTGTGTTCAAATATAGAGATTTGCCTTTTTTCTTCCTGCTACAGTAAAATGTTACCTTTGGCTTGCACACCACCTCAAAAATATTATCAAATTATGACGACCTCTAGGGTGGTGTTTAATTCCT
Organism: Oncorhynchus gorbuscha; assembly: GCF_021184085.1. Lineage (NCBI taxonomy): Eukaryota > Metazoa > Chordata > Actinopteri > Salmoniformes > Salmonidae > Oncorhynchus > Oncorhynchus gorbuscha. The sequence goes on from NC_060173.1 coordinate 96,863,742, forward strand.
GTTGAAATCTAGCCAAACTGCAGATCTGTTACATTTTGAATTGCTTTGGATAAAAGTGTCTGCTAAATGGCATATGTTGTAGTTGTATAAACCAATACAGAATAATTGAGTAAACAATAATAAGTGGAATTTGAATTTAGCCTCCATTTAAAGGGATAGTTCACCCAAATTAAAAAATCACAATGTTCAGTGACTGCTTAACGGTAAGGAAACCAATATCTAATTTGGGTGAAATAAGTATGTATATAATTATAATGATTTGATTTAAAACAACGTTTGCTTTGAATTTAATTGCTAAATGCATTAACTCCAGTAACTGGAATTTGCACAATTATAATACAACCCATGTTTTAAAAACATGTTTCATGCTTTCAAATTCAAATCCAATTCAGACAGACTAAATTCAGGAATTGAATTGGAATTGGCTGACTGGATGACTGGCTGGGCAACTGGCTGGATGACAGCTGGCCGGCTGGCTAACTGTGCTGGCTGACTGGCTGTGATGGCTGGCCGACTGACCGGCCAACTGTGCTGACCGACTGTGCTGAGCCACTGACTGGCCAACTGTGCTGACCGACTGTGCTGACCGACTGTGCTGGCCGGCTGTGCTGACCGACTGTGCTGGCAGACAGTGCTGGCTGGCTGACTGGCTGATAAGCAGTTCCTCATCATCCATCATTGTCTATCAGAACACAACAGACCACTGCTGTTACCATGGCAGCTAAACGTTACATCCAATCTATTCTTCTAATTGACAATAAGTCTTACAAGGGGTAAAATTATGACTACAATAGCGTGGGTGTCTCATTCTTACTGTAGACTACATAGACCAGTATAGGACATAAATACTGTATCTTACATACTCCATTGGTAGAGCCCTCCAAACTTGAAAAAACGGAAAGACTTCCAGGTGTCTTAAATGGAAGCCAGTCTTACATGGGGAAATATTGCTATTGTGTTGTGGTTGCGTTTTTTTATTCCCCTGCAGTCCCCATGAACCAAGATGGTTCCTCTGCAGTCCCCATGAACCAGGATGATGGTTCCTCTGCAGTCCCCATGAACCAAGATGGTTCCTCTGCAGTCCTCTGCAGTCCCCATGAACCAAGATGGTTCCTCTGCAGTCCCCATGAACCAAGATGGTTCCTCTGCAGTCCCCATGAACCAGATGATGGTTCCAAGATGGTTCCTCTGCAGTCTCTGCAGTCCTCTGCAGTCCCCATGAACCAGATGGTTCCTCTGCAGTCCCCATGAACCAAGATGGTTCCTCTGCAGTCCCCATGAACCAGGATGGTTCCTCTGCAGTCCCCATGAACCAAGATGGTTCCAGGATGGTTGCAGTCCCCATGAACCAGGAGTCCCCATGAACCAAGATGGTCCTCTGCAGTCCCCATGAACCAAGATGGTTCCTCTGCAGTCCCCATGAACCAAGATGGTTCCTCTGCAGTCCCCATGAACCAAGATGGTTCCTCTGCCAGTCCCCCCATGAACCAAGATGGTTCCTCTGCAGTCCCCATGAACCAAGATGGTTCCTCTGCAGTCCCCATGAACCAGGATGGTTCCTCTGCAGTCCCCATGAACCAGGATGGTTCCTCTGCAGTCCCCATGAACCAAGATGGTTCCTCTGCAGTCCCCATGAACCAGGATGGTTCCTCTGCAGTCCCCATGAACCAGGATGGTTCCTCTGCAGTCCCCATGAACTAAGATGGTTCCTCTGCAGTCCCCATGAACCAGGATGGTTCCTCTGCAGTCCCCATGAACCAGGATGGTTCCTCTGCAGTCCCCATGAACCAAGATGGTTCCTCTGCAGTCCCCATGAACCAGGATGGTTCCTCTGCAGTCCCCATGAACTAAGATGGTTCCTCTGCAGTCCCCATGAACTAAGATGGTTCCTCTGCAGTCCCCATGAACCAAGATGGTTCCTCTGCAGTCCCCATGAACCAAGATGGTTCCTCTGCAGTCCCCATGAACCAAGATGGTTCCTCTGCAGTCCCCATGAACCATAATTCAAACAGCCATGTCCTCTACCTACCGAATTTGAGTCTGGATGTGCAGGTTTATAGACGAGGCAGTCCGCTCTGGGCATGTTGGAATCAGTGAAAATCTTGGTGTCCTTGAAAAACTCTTCTTCCCAATTTATCTGATCACCCATTAGTGTTCTTGTAAGTCAACTAATGATTTACAAGAACAGGTGCTAGAGCTGTGTTTTGGGGACAGGGGTGTTATGCTACTATTAAATCGCGGGCCCAGTGGGTGTTTCATGTCTGTGTGTTTGTTTGTGGGTGCGTGTGTGCGTATGTGCGTGCATGCATGTTTGCGTAATATGGGGTCACGGACACAATAAGCTCTCTAGAGAGGAGCCAGATTAAATGTTTAATTCATAGACTCTACGTGTGTGATTCCCAGAAAATGGTCACAGCCCCTCTTTGCTCTACCATATGTAGAACTAATATATCAAAACTTGACAGTGAGGAATCTCACTGAAGAGTTGATGTTCCAAAACAAATGTGCTTCCTTTTCACTTTCCATTCACCAGTGGAATACCATGGCCTTTTATCTCAATATACTATACTTTTATTCTTAATCCACAGAAGACTGTTGGGAACCTTGTGTATTAATCAAAGAAGTTGAAAAATGAACCTGGCACACAGTTAAACATCTGTTATATATGGCTCTCACATGGACTGATGTAACATAAATGAGTCACCATTGCAGTATGTAAATCTGCTCCAGAGGCAGTACAGCACATATGTCAGAGTCAAGGCCCGCGGGCCACATCCGGCCCGCGAGAAGGTTTTTTACGGCCCCTGGGATGATCTTGATTTGTTATTAGAACCGGCCCGCAGACCGCAGCAAGCCGGCAGCCCGCAGATCTTTTACACGCACCAATACTACATTTCCCACAATGCAACGGTGACGCACCGAGCAGTAGGCTGCTTCATTTCAATATTTATTGGCACAGCAGTTGTCAGCATCACAGTAAAATTAACTTTCAGATACCCATCAAAAATGGCAAAACGGAAGGTGGACACTGAGAACCGGGGTTTCAAACAAGGTGGGAGTCGGAGTATTTGTTCACGGAGGTAGCTGGAAAACCTGTGTGTCTTCTGTGTGGAGAAAGTGTGGCGGTACTGAAAGAGTATAATCTGAGACGACATTATGAAACGAAACACGCGGACAAAAACAAGAATATGGACATGGAACAAAGGCTACAAAAGGCAGAGGAATTAAAACGAGGCCTCAAATCTCGACAGGCTCTGTTCAAAAAAGCCAAATCACAAGGCCAGGCTGCTGTCAAGGCCAGTTTTATTTTGGCAGAAGAGATCGCTAAATCAGCCCGGCCATTTACGGAGGGGGATTTCATCAAAAACTGCATGATTAAAGTTTGTGACGAAGTTTGCCCAGAAAAAAGGCAACTCTTTTTAAATGTGAGTCTGAGCAGAAACACCATTGCCGAGAGAGTAGACCAGTTGTCCATCAATCTAAAAGAGCAGCTTGTGAAAAAGGGAAAATATTTCATTGCATATTCCTTGGCTGTGGATGAGAGCACCGACATTTCTGACATTGCCCAGTTGTCAATTTTCATCCGCGGAGTGGACTCCAGCCTAAGCGTGACAGAGGAGTTTTTGGCTTTACGTCCTATGCATGGCACAACTACGGGGCATGATTTGTATGAAGAGGTGTCAAGATGTGTAAATGAGATGGAGCTGCCTTGGGAAAAACTCGTGGGTTTGACAACCGACGGAGCACCTGCGATGTGTGGACACAGGAGCGGACTGGTGGATAAGATACGGGAAAAGATGCAAGAGGAAAACGCGACAGGTGAGCTGACAGCTTATCATTGTATCATACACCAGGAAGCGTTGTGCGGTAAAGCCTTGAAAATGGAGCATGTAATGAGCATCATCACGCGCACAGTTAACTTTATCAGAGCCAAAGGTTTGAATCACCGCCAGTTCAAGGCATTTCTGACGGAGTTAGAAACGGAGCATGGTGATTTGCCTTATCACACAGAGGTGCGATGGCTAAGCCAGGGAAAGGTGCTTCAAAGATGTTTCGAGCTTCGTGAGGAGATTTGTCTGTTCTTGGACAGCAAAGGGAAAGACACAACACAACTCCGAGACGAAATGTTTCTGTGTGAAATGGCTTTTCTGTGTGACATTACGAGTCATCTGAATGCAATGAACTTGCAGCTGCAGGGTCGGGATCGTGTCATCTCTGATATGTACAGTACAGTGAAGGCATTTAAAACCAAACTGACTCTGTGGGAGATGCGGATGCGGAAAAAAAATTTGAGCCACTTTCCCAGCTGCCAGACCATGAAAGAGAAGCTCTCTACCAGTGCGTTCCCGAGCGCACAGTTGGCTGATAAAATAGGTATGCTTGCCGCTGACTTTCGACGCCGATTTGCTGACTTTGAAGCACAAAAAAGCAGGTTGGAACTGCTCGGTAACCCATTTGCTGTTGACGTGGAAAGCTCACCACCAAACCTCCAAATGGAGTTGATTGACCTCCAATGCAATGATGCACTGAGGGCAAAATATGCGGCAGTGGGTGCTGCGGAGTTCGCCCGTTTCCTCCCCGACACAATGCCCCAGCTGCGCATCCAGGCTGCTCAAACGTTGTCTATGTTTGGCAGCACATACCTGTGTGAACAACTGTTTTCTTTGATGAACTTGAACAAAACATCACACAGAAGTCGACTTACTGCTGAACACCTCCACTCAATTCTGAGGATTTCCTCAGCTCAGAGCCTTACCCGAACATTGATGAACTTGTGGAAAAGATGGGACACCACCAAGTATCACCCTCAACCTCAAACAAGTGAACATTACTGTGCAATCACATATTTAGAGTTTTTACTCAGTTCAAGTTTAAAAGTTAAAGTTTAATATTTGTTTTCACTGCATGTTACTTCTCCTTAAACAAAGTGTTGTTTTTGATTAATAGATTTTTGCACTTTATTTTATTGTATTTCAATCCAATTATATTTTAAAAATATTTCAGTTGAGTGGATGATAGAAAATTGCTATTATTGTTTTTTCTTTGAAGTAAATTTAGCCCACTTTTGCTAAAATAGAAAATATAGGCTACTGATGGTGCCTTGAATACCGGTTTCTTTCATTTAATGTTCATGTTATGGGGATTTTTATATAAAGGAAATTTGTCTTTTGTGTCTGTTGAAAATTAAAGATTACTGACAGAGCCATAAGAAAATATTGCTTTATTTATCTGATCATATTGGAATATATTTGTTAGGTTTTCAGTAGGTTCAATTAGGTTCACTAGACTATATGCGTCATTTAAAAAATTTTCAATGAACATTCGAACAGTCCGGCCCTCGGCTTGTAGCTAAATTTTTTATTTGGCCCTCCGTCCATTTGACTTTGACACCCCTGCAGTACAGCATGTACAGATGTAGGATCCTAATTTCAGCTTGTTTGCTACAGCAGGAAAATAATCCTGCAGCAACATTAAATGTGAATTATTATGTGGATTATAATTCATTTACATTTTTGTAAGGGTTAATACATTTTTCTTAAGGGAAAATCAAGTCTGAAATTTCAGTGGAAATTACAAACTTCAGGAGCCGTTTTAAACCTGCATTGCATAAATGTTCTCCTGTAACATGGTGATCAAATTAAGATCCTACATCTGTACTGCAGACTGTACAGCATCACCATGGAAAGAACAATTCCTCATTAAAATGTTTCTAGCCATAAAAAAATGTACCAGTGTATCACCAAACATGATCTCATCTTAAACCATATATATTTCAAATTACACATGCATGTATTGTCATGCAGGTGAAAGAGGACCCAAAAGCGACTTAACAGAAACAGAGTTTATTCAAGTCCAAACAGAAAACGACAAATCCTGAATCCTTAACAGGAAATGTCCAAACAGGGAATAACAGAAATCCTCTAGTCTGTAGAGGGGAATAACAGGAGAAGCGGCCACAGACTGCAGGTCGCTTCGGGTAGGCGCAGGCCGTAGTTGACAGAGACACCTGCTCACACGCAGCATCTGATGAAGGCAAAAAACACGACAGGACAGGGCGATACACAATCACAGCACGGTGAATTCTAAACAAGGAACCGACAGGACAGGAACGGAACACAAAGGAATAAATAGGGACTCCAATCAGGGAAAGGATCGGGAACAGGTGTGGGAAGACTAAATGATGATTAGGGGAATAGGAACAGCTGGGAGCAGGAACGGAACGATAGAGAGAAGAGAGAGCGAGAGAGTGAGAGAGGGAGGGGAGAGAGAGGGATAGAAAGAGGGAAAGAACCTAATAAGACCAGCAGAGGGAAACGAATAGAATGGGGAGCACAGGGACAAGACATGATAATAAATGACAAACATGACAGTACCCCCCCACTCACCGAGCGCCTCCTGGCGCACTCGAGGAGGAATCCTGGCGGCAACGGAGGAAATCATCGATGAGTGAACGGTCCAGCACGTCCCGAGACGGAACCCAACTCCTCTCCTCAGGACCGTAACCCTCCCAATCCACTAAGTATTGGTGACCCCGTCCCGAGAACGCATGTCCATGATCTTATGTACCTTGTAAATAGGTGCGCTCTCGACAAGGACGGGAGGGGGGGAGGGAAGACGAACGGGGTGCGAAGAAAGGGCTTAACACAGGAGACATGGAAGACAGGATGGACGCGACGAAGATGTCGCGGAAGAAGCAGTCGCACAGCGACAGGATTGACGACCTGGGAGACACGGAACGGACCAATGAACCGCGGAGTCAACTTACGAGAAGCTGTCGTAAGAGGAAGGTTGCGAGTGGAAAGCCACACTCTCTGGCCGCAACAATACCTTGGACTCTTAATCCTGCGTTTATTGGCGGCTCTCACCGTCTGTGCCCTGTAACGGCAAAGTGCAGACCTCACCCTCCTCCAGGTGCGCTCACAACGTTGGACAAACGCTTGAGCGGAGGGAACGCTGGACTCGGCAAGCTGGGATGAGAACAGAGGAGGCTGGTAACCCAGACTACTCTGAAACGGAGATAACCCGGTAGCAGACGAAGGAAGCGAATTGTGAGCGTATTCTGCCCAGGGAGCTGTTCTGCCCAAGACGCAGGGTTTCTGAAAGAAAGGCTGCGTAGTATGCGACCAATCGTCTGATTGGCCCTCTCTGCTTGACCGTTAGACTGGGGATGAAACCCGGAAGAGAGACTGACGGACGCACCAATCAAACGACAGAACTCCCTCCAAAACTGTGACGTGAATTGCGGGCCTCTGTCTGAAACGGCGTCTAACGGGAGGCCATGAATTCTGAATACATTCTCAATAATGATTTGTGCCGTCTCTTTAGCGGAAGGAAGTTTAGCGAGGGGAATGAAATGTGCCGCCTTAGAGAACCTATCGACAACCGTAAGAATCACAGTCTTCCCCGCAGACAAAGGCAGACCGGTAATGAAGTCTAAGGCGATGTGAGACCATGGTCGAGAAGGAATGGGGAGCGGTCTGAGACGACCGGCAGGAGGAGAGTTACCCGACTTAGTCTGCGCGCAGTCCGAACAAGCAGCCACGAAACGGCGCGTGTCACGCTCCTGAGTCGGCCACCAAAAGCGCTGGCGAATAGACGCAAGAGTGCCTCGAACACCGGGATGACCAGCTAACTTGGCAGAGTGAGCCCACTGAAGAACAGCCAGACGAGTGGAAACAGGAACGAAAAGGAGGTTACTAGGACAAGCGCGCGGCGACGCAGTGTGCGTGAGTGCTTGCTTAACCTGTCTTTCAATTCCCCAGACTGTTAACCCGACAACACGCCCATAAGGAAGAATCCCCTCGGGATCAGTAGAAGCCACAGAAGAACTAAACAGACGGGATAAGGCATCAGGCTTGGTGTTCTTGCTACCCGGACGGTAAGAAATCACAAACTCGAAACGAGCGAAAAACAACGCCCAACGAGCTTGACGGGCATTAAGTCGTTTGGCAGAACGGATGTACTCAAGGTTCTTATGGTCTGTCCAAACGACAAAAGGAACGGTCGCCCCCTCCAACCACTGTCGCCATTCGCCTAGGGCTAAGCGGATGGCGAGCAGTTCACGGTTACCCACATCATAGTTGCGCTCAGATGGCGACAGGCGATGAGAAAAATAAGCGCAAGGATGAACCTTATCGTCAGACTGGAAGCGCTGGGATAGAATGGCTCCCACGCCTACCTCTGAAGCGTCAACCTCGACAATGAATTGTCTAGTGACGTCAGGAGTAACGAGGATAGGAGCGGACGTAAAACGTTCTTTTAGAAGATCAAAAGCTCCCTGGGCGGAACCGGACCACTTAAAACACGTCTTGACAGAAGTAAGAGCTGTGAGAGGGGCAGCAACTTGACCGAAATTACGAATGAAACGCCGATAGAAATTAGCGAAACCTAAAAAGCGCTGCAACTCGACACGTGACCTTGGAACGGGCCAATCACTGACAGCTTGGACCTTAGCGGAATCCATCTGAATGCCTTCAGCGGAAATAACGGAACCGAGAAAAGTAACGGAGGAGACATGAAAAGAGCACTTCTCAGCCTTTACGTAGAGACAATTCTCTAAAAGGCGCTGTAGAACACGTCGAACGTGCTGAACATGAATCTCGAGTGACGGAGAAAAATCAGGATATCGTCAAGATAGACAAAAACAAAGATGTTCAGCATGTCTCTCAGAACATCATTAACTAATGCCTGAAAAACAGCTGGCGCATTGGCGAGACCGAACGGCAGAACCCGGTACTCAAAATGCCCTAACGGAGTGTTAAACGCCGTTTTCCACTCGTCCCCCTCTCTGATGCGCACGAGATGGTAAGCGTTACGAAGGTCCAACTTAGTAAAGCACCTGGCTCCCTGCAGAATCTCGAAGGCTGATGACATAAGGGGAAGCGGATAACGATTCTTAACCGTTATGTCATTCAGCCCTCGATAATCCACGCAGGGGCGCAGAGTACCGTCCTTCTTCTTAACAAAAAGAACCCCGCCCCGGCCGGAGAGGAAGAAGGCACTATGGTACCGGCGTCAAGAGACACAGACAAATAATCCTCGAGAGCCTTACGTTCGGGAGCCGACAGAGAGTATAGTCTACCTCGAGGAGGAGTGGTCCCCGGAAGGAGATCAATACTACAATCATACGACCGGTGAGGAGGAAGGGAGTTGGCTCGGGACCGACTGAAGACCGTGCGCAGATCATGATATTCCTCCAGCACTCCTGTCAAATCGCCAGGTTCCTCCTGAGAAGTAGGGACAGAAGAAACGGGAGGGATGGCAGACATTAAACACTTCACATGACAAGAAACGTTCCAGGATAGGATAGAATTACTAGACCAATTAATAGAAGGATTATGACATACTAGCCAGGGATGACCCAAAACAACAGGTGTAAACGGTGAACGGAAAATCAAAAAAGAAATAGTCTCACTGTGGTTACCAGATACTGTGAGGGTTAAAGGTAGTGTCTCAAATCTGATACTGGGAAGATGACTACCATCTAAGGCGAACATGGGCGTAGGCTTCTCTAACTCTCTGAAAGGAATGTCATGTTTCCGAACCCATGCTTCGTCCATGAAACAACCCTCAGCCCCAGAGTCTATCAAGGCACTACATGTAGCACCCGAACCGGTCCAGCGTAGATGGACCGACAAAGTAGTACAGGATTTTGATGGAGAGACTTGAGTAGTTGCGCTCACCTGTAGCCCTCCGCTTACAGATGAGCTCTGGCTTTTACTGGACATGAATTAACAAAATGTCCAGCAACTCCGCAATAGAGGCACAGGCGGTTGGTGATCCTCCGTTCCCTCTCCTTAGTCGAGATGCGAATCCCTCCCAGCTGCATGGGCTCAGTCTCAAAGCCAGAGGAGGGAGATGGTTGCGATGCGGAGCAGGGAAACACCGTTGATGCGAGCTCTCTTCCACGAGCCCGGTGACGAAGATCTACCCGTCGTTCTATGCGGATGGCGAGAGCAATCAAAGAGTCCACATCTGAAGGAACCTCCCGGGAGAGAATCTCATCCTTAACCACTGCGTGGAGTCCCTCCAGAAAACGAGCGAGCAGCGCCGGCTCGTTCCACTCACTAGAGGCAGCAAGAGTGCGAAACTCAATAGAATAATCCGTTATGGACCGTTCACCTTGGCATAAGGAAGCCAGGACCCTAGAAGCCTCCCCACCAAAAACTGAACGGTCAAAAACCCGAATCATCTCCTCTTTAAAGTTCTGGAACTTGTTAGAGCAATCAGCCCTTGCCTCCCAGATAGCTGTGCCCCATTCTCGAGCCCGGCCAGTAAGGAGTGAAATGACGTAAGCAACCCGAGCTCTCTCTCTAGAGTATGTGTTGGGTTGGAGAGAGAACACAATCTCACACTGCGTGAGAAAGGAGCGGCACTCAGTGGGCTGCCCGGAGTAGCAAGGTGGGTTATTAACCCTAGGTTCTGGAGGCTCGGCAGGCCAGGAAGTAACAGGTGGCACGAGACGTAGACTCTGGAACTGTCCAGAGAGGTCGGAAACCTGAGCGGCCAGGTTCTCCACGGCATGGCGAGCAGCAGACAATTCCTGCTCGTGTCTGCCGAGCATGGCTCCTTGGATCTCGACGGCAGTGTAACGAGCGTCTGAAGTCGCTGGGTCCATTCCTTGGTCGGTTCCTTCTGTCATGCAGGTGAAAGAGGACCCAAAAGCGACTTAACAGAAACAGAGTTTATTCAAGTCCAAACAGAAAACGACAAATCCTGAATCCTTAACAGGAAATGTCCAAACAGGGAATAACAGAAATCCTCTAGTCTGTAGAGGGAATAACAGGAGAAGCGGCCACAGACTGCAGGTCGCTTCGGGTAGGCGCAGGCCGTAGTTGACAGAGACACCTGCTCACACGCAGCATCTGATGAAGGCAAAAAACACGACAGGACAGGGCGATACACAATCACAGCACGGTGAATTCTAAACAAGGAACCGACAGGACAGGAACGGAACACAAAGGAATAAATAGGGACTCCAATCAGGGGAAAGGATCGGGAACAGGTGTGGGAAGACTAAATGATGATTAGGGGAATAGGAACAGCTGGGAGCAGGAACGGAACGATAGAGAGAAGAGAGAGCGAGAGAGTGAGAGAGGGAGGGGGAGAGAGAGGGATAGAAAGAGGGAAAGAACCTAATAAGACCAGCAGAGGGAAACTAATAGAATGGGGAGCACAGGGACAAGACATGATAATAAATGACAAACATGACATGTATAGCCTATAGGAAAACCATGCCTCATGTGTATGTCCTGAACACATATATACACTGTAAAACATTTCCTGTGAAATGTACAGTAACTTACTGGCAGCAATTTGCAAGTCTTACAGTGTGCTGTACATTTTTTAACTGTGTTCCTACCGTAATCTACTGTATTCATTTTATACAGTATCATGCTGATGATTAATACAGTAAGTTACTGATCAATTTAAAAAAAAAATGGCTAACAGTGTACAGTACATGAAAAGTAACATCTCTCTTAGATGTACAGATCTATGACCCTTATTGTACAAGTCCCTGGTATGAGGAGCAAAACTAGATGGGTATAGCCGGACCACCATATGTCTGTATGAGGTGCAGGCGTTGGTGGTATGGAGGCCCTCATAAATCTAATCTCAGCCATGGCCTATGGATGGACTAGGAGCCTCGGACCAGCTATATGCTAATGTCTTGAGATTGGGATTGAAAACTGACAGGCCATATTCCCGCCTCCTTACGCCATGAGAGGGGCTCAACTACTCCAATGCGTGTGTGTGTGTGTGCGCGTGAGTGTGTGTGGCTATGTGATAGTGATTGGAAAGTTACCGTGTTTGTATATGTGTGCATGTGCATGACATTGACAAAAGAATCAAGAGTGAGAAAGGCGTGTATTACCAAACATTTGGTGCCTGTGTAAAGTTTTCACCTGTTATTTTTTAGAAAGAAATAATAAACACATACAGTATGTTTTACCCCTACCCTTGGTCTTACATTTCCTCTGAGAATTGGCTGGGTGAAACAGGGTAAATCTTTGCCCAGAATATTTTGTTCTTAGCTTGTTGCTTCTGCAAACATCCCATTGGCTTGTCCAATTATAAGGAATTATTTTGCAGTAAACACATCTTTGTTTGATAGGGATTTTTGGGGGTGGACTTAAATAATTCATAACTCAAAATTCATAACATACAGTGCCAACCGCCTCTGTAAACAAAAATAGGCCTCTATATTGTCTGCAACAACACACTCACCTCACTCATCACACATTGAAAGCAAGCTAGTGCCAGTGACTCCTAGGCCAGAGATGATTGATATCAGGAAAATAGTGGCTATCGGCTGATCAGAGATAATTATGTAAATATGCTAGCTAGCTAGCTAGCTATGCTGTCGAAACAAACAAGTTTTTACTTGATTTGAGTGTGTTCTGCTGCTGACATGTGCCTCTTACTAACAAGCTGTCAAATTGCCTCATTCTTTGTTCCTTAACAGTGACACACATGACAGATCCAGCTCACAAGCAGCCTCCTACAGTACCAGTAGCCTATTCCTGTCTCCCTGCCCGGCACCCGCAGCCTGTGGCCACTGCATGCAAGTCAGTACATAAGGTACAAGGTACCTTCAGCCCTGAGATGGAATTGTAGGCTAATGCATGTACACTGTATTTGTCCAGTTTATCCAAGATATATGTCCAGTTTTTAAATCGCATGCCTTTTCAAGTTGTTTTTCTTTCATTGGTGGTGCATTATTTAGAATCAACATGTATATTTTTGCCTCCTGCAAGCAGTATTTATATTTGAATTTCATCAGAAGTGCACACCATGCACATTGATAGAATATTTCATCATGAATATACAGTATAACAGGATATATTTTTGTTACATACAAAGCCATATATTTGCCCTCTATACGTCATACAGCCATCTGCCCAATTTGTTTTGGATGCTCGCCATAGCGATGCCTGTAGTGATGCCTGGGGTGTGTCCATTTAACTCATTGCAGGTTTTTAAAATCACTGTTTTTTACTTGTAATTCTATCCTTGTAATGCTATTCTACCCTCTTATGCCACTTAGCAGATAGATAAACAGCTACTGTAGTGTTGAAGGACGATTTATTGCCACCGCTTCATAGGTACAGTAATAGTGATTGAAATTAGTAAAACTGAAATATAGAAAGAAAAGAACAATGATTATGACTTATTGTATGCTATCTGAATACTAGGCTTAATTCTCAATAATAACACAGCATGTATTTGAATACATATTCATAAACACAGAAATATACAGCATTATGCATTAATCAGATGTAAATAATTCCCCAAAACATGACAAGATCAAATGCACTGAAAAGATATCCATGTGGCTATCAAGAACATTCATTATCTCATTCAAATGATCATCAGTACAAAATATCATCATGAATTAAATGCCAAATATGTTATGATTAATTTTACTTACAGACTATGCTTCTTCAAAATGATAGCAAGAAGAATGGAGTTTGAAAACATCTGAAGCTCCACAGTGTGACTTTCACTACTTTGGAATGTAAACAATTCTTCTTCTACAGGATTTAGCATATTAAATTAACAACACACATCAACACAGGACAGTGGCCTCCAAGTGTTCAACAATGGAATTACATGATAACCGAACGGAACTTTCTTCTTATCCTTTTAACCACAGGCCATAGAAACTAGCTGTTTTCACATATATAGACACTGGTTTGGTGCTGGAAATTATGAATATGAGGTTGAAAAGTGGCATAATTGCCCAAAAACAACAGTCAGTCTTTAAATGATGATCCATTCTCTGGCACCCATCTGATATAATCTGCATGGAAAAGGTGGAAACCTGCAGATCTATTAGGCCTAACATCGCTAATCACCCATCTTCAGCCACAGGCAAGGCAGCCATGTTGTTGTAATACAGTCTGTTGTCCGTGATGGTGCTAGCGACTGACTGACTCCGGCTGGGATTATGCTGCTGATCAGAGATACTGGGATGATAAATACAAAAGGAGAAAACAGGATCAAAGGAAGGGTTTAGATCCCTGACACCACCCAATGAACAGAAGTTTTTAGGGAGCCCTTAGGTTCTCCACTATCTCCCTGCCTGCCATTTCTCCAAAAACGGAGTTTAAATGTATTTGGCTAAGTTGTATGTAAACTTCCAACTTCAACTACAAACTAACAAACTTGTAGCTACTATATACAGTTGAAGTCGGAAGTTTACAGCCAAATACATTTAAACTCAGTTTTTCACAATTCCTGACATTTAATCCTTGTAAAAACTCTGTCTTAAGTCAATTAGGATCATCACTTTATTTTAAGAATATGAAATGTCAGAATAATAGTAGAGAGAATGATTTCTTTCAGCTTTTATTTCTTTCATCACTTTCCCAGTGGGTCAGAAGTTTACATACACTCAATTAGTATTTGGTAGCATTGCCTTTAAATTGTTTAACTTGGGTCAAATATTTCGGGTAGCCTTCCACAAGCTTCCCAACGTAAATTGGGTGAATTTTGGTCCATTTCTCCTGACAGAGCTGGTGTAACTGAGTCAGGTTTGTGGACCTCCTTGCTCACACACGCTTTTTCAGTTCTGTCCACAAATGTTCTATAGGATTGAGGTCAGGGCTTTGTGATGGCCACTCCAATACCTTGACTTTGTTGTTCTTAAACAATTTTGACACAACTTTGTAAGTAATTTTCCATTTGGAAGATCCATTTGCGACCAAGCTTTAACTTCCTGACTCAGTTGATTTCTTTTGATTTTCCCATGATGTCAAGCAAAGAGGCACTGGGTTTGAAGGTAGGCCTTGAATACATCCACAGGTACACCTCCAATGGACTCAAATGATGTCAATTAGCCTATCAGAAGCTTCTAAAGCCATGACATCGTTTTCTGGAATTTTCCAATCTGTTTAAAGGCACAGTCAACTTAGTGTATGTAAAATGGTACAGTGAATTATAAGTGAAATAATCTGTCTGTAAAGAATTGTTGGAAAAATGACTTGTGTCATGCACAACGTAGATGTCCTAACCGACTTGCCAAAACTATAGTTTTTGAACAAGAAATTTGTGGAGTGGTTGTAAAACGAGTTTTAATGACTCCAACCTAAGTGTATGTAAACGTCTGACTTCAACTGTACATGAATGAAAGAGTTTACTCTGCTGTCTCTTTTTTTGAGGGCTATATTTAAGCAATAAGGCACAAGGAGGTGTGGTATATGGCCAACATACCACAGCTAAGGGCTGTTCTTAGTCACGATGCAACACAGAGTGCTTAATACAGCCTTTAGCCGTAGTATATCGGCCATATTCCACAAACCCCCAAGGTGCCTTATTGCTACGTAATTAGAGCAGTAAAAATATATGTTTTGTCATACCTGTGGTATACGGTTTGATATACCACAGCTGTCAGCCAATCAGCATTCAGAGCTCGAACCACCCAGTTTATAATTCACTGATAAGTGCCCATATCACCAAGGACGGCTGTTTGTTGCATCTGCTATTCAGTTTCATCATCAAATAGCCAATTGACAGCTGATATTAGTCCATTGGGATATACAGTACTTGCTTGTCTGTAGCCTGTTGACTTCAGGCCTATACATTTATGGACCTACTCGCAAGAGGTAATGTGTTATTTGATTAGCAGCCCTCACTAAGCACACAGAGAGAACCTCAATCAAGTTAACATTCAGTTAGATCTGATTAGCTAGCAACGCAGCTTCAAAAAGGAACCCATATACGTTTCATAAGCTGGCGACAGCCCATCTCAGGTCTAGCAGACACACGCACAGGCACAGGCGCACACACACACACACAGGCGCGCACACACACACACACACACACACACACACACACACACACACACACACACACACACACACACACACACACACACACACACACACACACACACACACACACACACACACACACACACACACACACACACACACCTCATGTCCTGACAATAATCCTAGAAAATTGTTATCACAGTAGTCTGCTCTACACAGAGGTCATTAGTGGTTTATTGGATTCTGCTAGATGCTGAATGGAATGGAGTCTTAGCATCCTGACACGTGTTGAGGGGCTAGTTACTGTAACTCACTAACACAGGCTAATCCATGGGGTCCTGCAGATCTACAGGCTGCATGGTGGGAACGTCCATGACGTTAGTGTGTCGTCTGGAGAAACATGAGGTTTAGTGGATGGGACCAAAGGCATCATGACATACAGTGGGGCAAAAAAGTATTTAGTCAGCCACCAATTGTGCAAGTTCTCCCACTTTAAAAAAAGAGAGGCCTGTAATTTTCATCATAGGTACACTTCAACTATGGAGTGATAAACTCCCTCGATCTGGGGCTCCACGCAAGATCTCACCCCGTGGGGTCAAAATGATCACAAGAACGGTGAGCAAAAATCCCAGAACCACACGGGGGGACCTAGTGAATGACCTGCAGAGAGCTATGACCAAAGTAACAAAGCCTACCATCAGTAACACACTACGCCACCAGGGACTCAAATCCTGCAGTGCCAGACGTGTCCCCCTGCATAAGCCAGTACATATCCAGGCCCGTCTGAAGTTTGCTAGAGAGCATTTGGATGATCCAGAAGAAGATTGGGAGAATGTCATATGGTCAGATGAAACCAAAATAGAACTTTTTGGTAAAAACTCAACTCGTCGTGTTTGGAGGACAAAGAATGCTGAGTTGCATCCAAAGAACACCATACCCACTGTGAAGCATGGGGGTGGAAACATAATGCTTTTGGGCTGTTTTTCTGCAAAGGGACCAGGTCGACTGATCCATGTAAAGGAAAGAATGAATGGGGCCATGTATCGTGAGATTTTGAGTGAAAACCTCCTTCAATCAGATGAAACGTGGCTGGGTCTTTCAGCATGACAATGATCCCAAACACACCGCCCGGGCAACGAATGAGTGGCTTCGTAAGAAGCATTTCAAGGTCCTGGAGTGGCCTAACCAGTCTCCATATCTCAACCCCATAGAAAATCTTTGGAGGGAGTTGAAAGTCCGTGTTGCCCAGCAACAGCCCCAAAACATCACTGCTCTAGAGGAGATCTACATGGAGGAATGGGCCAAAATACCAGCAACAGTGTGTGAAAACCTTGTGAAGACTTACAGAAAACGTTTGACCTCTATCATTGCCAACAAACGGTATATAACAAAGTATTGAGATAAACTTTTGTTATTGACCAAATACTTATTTTCCACCATGGCTGGACTGTAGGTTGTCAGCAAATATAATTAAAAGTTTACCCTATTCATCTATGGCCAATATACTTATATGCTTCCCTTTTCATCTGTGTCTGGTGTAACAGTAGCTAGTTACTAGTTAGCTAGGTCTTCAGCCAGCATAGGACAAAAGGGAAGGGTCGTTAAAAACTCTGACGCAGTTGTCCACACATTCATCAGTGCTGGTGTGAACCGCATCTCAAGAGACATGCCATACGGGAGATTTAATGAACAAATGTATATCATTGGCACAATGTCAATGTTGTTTGAGTTGATTTGATCACCAAATTTGCTTGAGATAAACATACTGCCACATTGCACACTGGATCCAATTTCCTTGACATTTCAAAGACCTGTCAGTCAAGGCGAGCTCATGAATATAAGCTCTTTGATTACTCAGCTTGTTTTTTCAACCTTCCTGGTGGAAAAAAAGTACTTTTCAGAATGACTGTTCAGGACTAATAAAAGTGTGCGACAAGAGTTCATTCAGTTCATTCTGAAAAAGCAAGGAGAGACACAACTCAAAGCTTGTGTGAATTTGTATGCAGGTTTGTATGTGCCTTTTGTGTGCGCTTTTTGCCAAATTCATCGTAGCCCTTTACACTTGCAGCCCGTATACAGTATGAAATTGACATATTTGGTCACTAGAAAGTGCCTATATTGGAATGCAGTGGCTGTACAGCAACATTCTATACATTACGCCAGAGCCCTGGGTCTCCACTTCTCAATATAATAATAATGTAATTTACAGTATCAAAGTTTATGTTTGATGTACAGTTACAAGGATGATATTAAACATAATGCATCTATGTTTACTGCATTGAGGAAAAATGTGCCCTGAAAAATGCACCTGAATGCACCAAAATTATTGTTTCTCTGAAGTGCCCTGTGAAAGCCTAACACTGGAAGATCGTATTTTATAATTTAGCTAGTGGTGTTGGCAATAGAATAAACTATGAAAACATGCCCACCTAACCCAGATTATGATTTGTAGGCCGTCATTGAAAATAAAAATTTGTTCTAAACTGACTTGCCTGGTTAAATAAAGATAAAATAAAAACGAATTGTTTGCTTGCTTTAGTTTCTCAGTGGCAGAGCTAGGAGATCAAAAAAAAACCTAACAGTTGAAGGCTCTTTAGTCATAAAAGTGTTTTGAAGTATCTTAGGAACTGTGCACACTTTAGAGAGGTGTGTGGCCACTTGGAAACAGCAGCGTACCTCTCACTCAAAGCCTCCTTGTTTTTTTTTATGTTGCATCAACCCCAACATTTTCATGAAAGTTCTTATTATGTTACTGAATGTATCCAGAGTATTTCCATTTCAATTTAAAAACTTCTCAAACTGTAACGGCGTTTTTCGTTTGTCGAAAGAGAGTCGGACCGAAATGCAGCGTGGTGGTTACTCATGTCTTTAATAAATGAATTGCGATACATGAAATAACTTACAATACAATACAAATACAAAACAACAAACGGACCGTGAAAATCTAATTACAGCCTATCTGGTGAACACTACACAGAGACAGGAACAATCACCCACGAAATACACAGTGAAACCCCGGCTACCTAAATATGGTTCCCAATCAGAGACAACGAGAATCACCTGACTCTGATTGAGAACCGCCTCAGGCAGCCAAGCCTATACTAGACACACCCCTAATCAACCACAATCCCAATGCCTACAAAAAACCCAATACGACAATACAATAAACCCATGTCACACCCTGGCCTGAACAAATAATTAAAGAAAACACAAAATACTAAGACCAAGGCGTGACACAAACTCATAAAATTACTTTGTTTTCTGGAAGACATTTCAGTTATTTTTCTTTGTGATTAATGTTGAAAACTCTATGGATTGATGACTGGAGGCCATACTCTACTCCACTTCACTCTACTCCATTCCTTCTCTTTCAGCAGAGAGACATTCAACAGACATTGGCTGCTCTAGACCAAGAGGGAGGGTGGAGGGCCATAAATCACAAGCATTCAGGTTTTTAAGTGACAGCAAGAGTGAGAACAGGAGGGAGAACGAAGGAGGAAGAGAGAGTTGGAAAGGGTGGAGGGGGGTACAGGTAAAGAGAGAGGAGGGGAAATGACAGCAGTAGGATGAAGAGGATAGCAGAGAGGTCAGGGAAGATATTGGAACTTCTTAATAATATTTGTAAAAAAATAAAGCGAAGAAAAAAGAGCAAGAGAATGTAGGAATGACATTCACAAGAAGACCTAATGTGTACAATGACAAATGGAATGTAATGTTTTAAATTGCAATACATTTTATATTATCCTCCTTAACAGATGACTATCAGAATACAATCAACTGTAATTGTGACAGAATGTCTCTCACAGTGCCTTCAGAAAGCATTCATACCCCTTGACTTATTCCATATTTTGTTGTGTTACTGCCTGGATTAAAAATGGATTAAATAGATTTTCTTACATTTCTTTTAGCAAATGTATTGAAAATTAAACAGAAAGTTCTAATTGAAATAAGTATTCACACTTCTTTGCTATGACACTCCAAATTGAGCTCAGGTGCTTCCAATTTCCTTTGATCATCCTTGAGATGTCAAAACAACTTGATTGGAGTCCACCCGTGGCCAATTCAATTGTTTGGACATGATTTAGAAAGAAACAAACCTGCCTATATAAGTCAGAGAAGAAACTATACAATGAAGTCCAAGGAACTGTCCGTAGAGTGCCGATATAGAATTGTGATGAGTCATACAGTATATAGTATCTGGAGAATGGTATAAAACCTTATCTAGAGTGTTGAACGTTTCCAAGAGCACAGTGGTCTTCATCATTGTGACATTTTTAAAATATGGAACTACCCAGACTCTGCCAAGAGCTGGCTGTCTGACCGAACTGAGCAACCGGGCCTGAAGAACCTTGGTCAGAGAGGTGACCTAAAACCCAATGACCACTCTGATAGAACTACAGAATTCCTTGGCTGAGATGTGAGAACCTGCCAGAATGTCAACAGTCTCTACAACACTTCACCAATCTGGGCTTTATGGGAGAGTGGCCGGACGGAAGCCACTCCTGAGAAAAACACAAATGACGGCCTGCTTAGTTTGCAAAAAGGCAAGTGAAAGGCTCTGAGATCATAAGGCAAAATATTATGTGGTCTCATGAGACAAACATTCAACACTTTGGCCTAAATGTAAAGCACTATGTCTGGAGAAAGCCAGGCACCCATCTAACACCATCCCTACCATGAAGCATGGTGGCAGCATCAGGCTATGGGGATGCTTTTGAGCCACATGGACTGGGAGACTGGTAAGGATAGAGGGTACAATGAATGGAGCCAAATAAAGGCAAATCCTTGAAGCGAACCTGCTTCAGAGTGCAAACAATCTTGGAATGTAAATCTTCACCCCAGTCTAACAGAACAATGACCCCAAGCATACAGCCAAAGCTATGCTGGAATGGCTTCAGAACAAGCATGTTTAAGTCCATGAGCCTAGACTTGAATCCCATTGAAAATCTTTGGAAAGACTTGAAGATTCCTATTCACCACCGCTCAACATCTAACTTACCTGAGCTTGAGAAAATCCTGTCGTGGAAAATTGCAAGATTGTTTTAATGCTTGTACTATTGTTTAAATGCTTGTATTACATTATAATAGTTGTTACATTCGACAGAATAGAGTATTGTGTGTTTCTTCCACTGAGGATGGGCCTCTATGAGATAGCACTGACAGAGGAGATTTACGATGTCTTTAGGTAATAAAGCCTAAAGAGCATTCCAGATTGTAAAGGTAATGTTTTCGTGCTATACCGTACCAGGGTGAGACGAGTTCCAGTTTGGAGTGGGAGGGGGCCAGACACTGGTCTTCACAATAAGAACTGTTGACACAGCAGTAACTGTCTGCTATGCTTTATAGATATCTTTCATACAAATCTTAACCTTTTTGAACTGTTCCTAAGATCTGTGGTTCGTCATGTAAGTTGAGAGGGGTGTATCTTGGCTATAAAAGATATTTGTACTTTTCTGGTGGCACTCTCAACAGTTCATTAGAGATAGTGAATTGTTGAAAGTTAAATGCTATTGCAAAGCTTAAATATTATTAAAGATGTAGTTTAAGTATAACTCTGACTGGTGTGAAGTTTGTATCTCTCTCCTCATTTGGTAATACAGAAAAATGCCACCACAATCCCCAAATCCAGATGTGCAAAGTTGATAGACATACTGTACCTAAGACAACTTAAAGCTGCAATCGCCGCCAAATGTGCCAAAAGTATTGACTCAGGGGTGTGAATACTTATGTAAATTAGATTTTTCTGTATTTCACTTTGAATAAATTTGCATTTTTTTTTACATGTTTTCACTTTGTCGTTATTGGGTATTGTGTGTCGATGGTGAGGGGAAACAATATTGACTCCATTTTGAATTCAGGCTGTAATACAATAAAATATGGAATAAGTCAATGGGTATGAATACTTTCTGAAGGCACTGTACATTTAGGAACAATCACATACTGCAATTCAATGACATTATGGAAGATGACACTATACATGAAAATCCATCAAGTGTGTTATTATATGACATTGTAGGTACATTTCCAGGGCTTTCTAAGATAATGAAATATAGAGACATGGGCAAAAATAACATCCAGCTTAGAAATGCGTGTTAGTATAGATACTTCTATTTGTAGTGGCATGATTCACAGTAGACCAGGTGTGGCATACTGTAGATTTGTTTCTAAAGGTCTGTGTGAACATCTGTTTAGGCATCTCCCTGGAGGCTGCTGTTGGACAGTGATCGATCAAAAGTGTGCTTAGTGGCTTTCCTCTCTAGGCACCAACAGGTGAAAACAGCAATAGCACACAAACTTAAGATTCTTAATAACATTCAAATGAAAAGCAACAGAAGTCATGACTAGCAAATGATAAAGCATTCCAACTGATGCAGTCCACTGGACTACCATCAATTGATTGTGGTAGGAATAAGGCAAAATAGTTATTTGAATGATCATAGATTTCAGCCTGGTCTCATAGACTAGACATAACATAGTAAACCTAAATCAGGGACACCCAAAGTAGTATGATATGTTACATTTGGTATGGTTAGATAAGACAGTAGGTTACTTTTGGCAAAAATTAAAGTTGGGTTGTTGGTCAGGGTGGATGAGTAGGTGTATAAAGCAAACGTTTAGCAACCTAAATGTTGCAGGTTCTTATCTCATCATGAACAACTTTAGATTTTTAGATGCTTTGCAACTACTTAGCTTGTTAGCTTCCCCTTCCCCTAACCCTAACCTAAACCCTTTAACCTAACTCCTAACCTTAACCTTAACAGCTAACCCCTAGTCTAGCTAATGTTAGCCACCTAGCTAATGTTAGCCACCAAAACAATGTTAGCCACCTAGACAATGTTAGCCACCTAGACAATGTTAGCCACCTAGACAATGTTAATGTTAGCCACCTAGCTAATGTTAGCCACCTAGACAAGGTTAGCCACCTAGACAAGGTTAGCCACCTAGACAATGTTAGCCACCTAGCTAATGTTAGCCACCTAGCTAATGTTAGCCACGACACATTGGACACATATCATACATTTTACAAATTTGGAACATACTGTACGAATTGAAATTTGTATCATATCATAAGAATTGTTATTTGTAACATATCATACGAACTGGATGATGAACATCCACATATTAATACATACCATATGAAACGTAACATATCATATTAATTGGAGCGTTCTGGATTTACTTGTATTACCCCTGGGTCCAGGTTGTAGATTAACATTACAATAACTTAATTTCAGTGTGGTATAAACATATTTCCTGCTGTGATTTCCCGCTGTTTCCACCATACATTCATTTCAACTTGGGCAGAAGTTACTGAAAGGGAATCTTCTAACTTTCCATCCAAGTCCTGTATGCGAAATACTTATCTAAAACAGCACATAATATGAGGAAAATCGTAAAGCTGTGAGATTACTGAGGCACCTCTCAACTCCCCTATCAATGCTAGGCCTACAACAGCCTGCTGGACACTCTGTGGCAAAGATATTACTTTTCCACCAGCACCTCAAGGGCACCTATAAATGTTTATGATCAGTCGCAAAACTGGGCATGTCCTACCAGACCAACATCCTCCCCATGAGAAACATCCAGCTGGTGCAGTTCAAACTTGATTTCCCATTACTGAGAATGTGGCGGACATACTGTAGCTCCACATACTGAAATGAAGAGAGAGGGGAATAAACAGAGAAAAGAGGAGTGGAGTGGAGTTGAGTGAAGAGAGAAAGAGAGATACCGGAGAGAGGAGTCCAGTGCATGGACTGAGAGATAAAGAAATTAGATATAGATAAAGAACGGTAAACCTGGAGAGGAGCAGAGTTCATTTGAGAGAGATTAAGGGATAGGGGAGAGAGGGGGTAAATTGAGCCAAAGAGTTAGCTGAGCCACCCCTTGCTTCTAGGAAACCATACAGATAGTTAATCATGTGAGCAAATATTTAGGAAGAGGACATTATTTCATGGAGTCTGTGAAGGAAAAAAAACACATGGAAGAAGAAGTAAGCCTCTTCTCTCCAGTATCTCTCTTTCTCTCTTCACTCAACTCCACTCCTCTAGTACGACCCTGCCTCACACAGGAAGCGGCGCAGGTCCTAATCCAGGCACTTGTCATCTCCCGTCTGGATTACTGCAACTCGCTGGTGGCTGGGCTCCCTGCCTGTGCCATTAAACCCCTACAACTCATCCAGAACGCCGCAGCCCGTCTGGTGTTCAACCTTCCCAAGTTCTCTCACGTCACCCCGCTCCTCCGCTCTCTCCATGGCTTCCAGTTGAAGCTCGCATCCGCTACAAGACCATGGTGCTTGCCTACGGAGCTGTGAGGGGAACGGCACCTCAGTACCTCCAGGCTCTGATCAGGCCCTACACCCAAACAAGGGCACTGCGTTCATCCACCTCTGGCCTGCTCGCCTCCCTACCACTGAAGAAGTACAGTTCCCGCTCAGCCCAGTCAAAACTGTTCGCTGCTCTGGCCCCCCCAATGGTGGAACAAACTCCCTCACGACGCCAGGACAGCGGAGTCAATCACCACCTTCCGGAGACACCTGAAACCCCACCTCTTTAAGGAATACCTAGGATAGGATAAAGTAATCCTTCTCACCCCCCCCCCTTAAAAGATTTAGATGCACTATTGTAAAGTGGCTGTTCCACTGGATGTCACAAGGTGAATGCACCAATTTGTAAGTCGCTCTGGATAAGAGCATCTGCTAAATGACTTAAATGTAATGTAATGTTTTCTCTGTTTATTCCCTTCTCTCTTCATTTCAGTATGTAGAACATGCCCCTATCACCATCTACGGGACAACAGTGAAGAAGATGGAAAGCTTAAATTTCCTTGGCGTACACATCACTGACTATTTGAAATGGTCCACCCACACAGACAGTGTGGTGAAGAAGGCGCAACAGCGCCTCTTCAATCTCAGGATGATGAAGAAATTTGTCTTGGCCCCTTAAAACCTCATAAACCTGTACAGATGCACAGTTGAGAGCGTCCAGTCGGGCTGTATCACCGCAACCGCAGGGCTTTCCAGAGGGTGGTGCGGTCTGCCCAACGCGTCACCGGGTGAAAACTATCTGCTCTCCAGGACACCTACAACACCCGATGTCACAAGAAGGCCAAAAAGATCATCAAGGACAACAACCACCCAAGCCACGGCCTGTTCACCCCGCTATCATCTGACTGTTAGACTGTTAACTAGCCGTCACTTACAATCACTGGCCACTTTAATAATGGAACACTAGTCACTTTAATAATGTTTATATAATGTTTATATACAGTTGAGGTCGAAAGTTTACATACACTTAGGTTGGAGTCATTAACTCATTTTTCAACCACTCCACAAATTTCTTGTTAACAAACTATAGTTTTGGCAAGTCGGTTAGGACTACTACTTTGTGCATGACACAAGTAATTTTTTGAACAATTGTTAACAAACAGATTATTTCACTTATAATTCACCGTATCACAATTCCAGTGGGTCAGAAGTTTACATACACTAAGTTGACTGTGCCTTTAACCTGTCTAGGACTGGGGTTCTGCCAACAGCCAATGAAATTGCAGGGTGCCAAATACAAATCAGCAGAAATCTCATAAATCAAATTTCTCAAACATACAAGTATTATGCACCATTTTAAAGATAAAATTCTCATTAGTCCAGCCACAGTGTCTGAGTTCAAAAATGCTTTACAGCGAAAGCTCCACAAACGATTATGTTAGGTCACCACCAACTCACAGAAAACCCTGCCATTTTTCCAGCCAAAGAGAGGAGTCACAAAAAGCACAAATAGAGATCAAATTAATCACTAACCTTTGATGATCTTCATCAGATGACGCGCATGCAACATCTCAAGACAACAGTCAGGAAGTTAAAGCTTGGTCGCAAATGGGTCTCCCAAATGGACAATGACTTAGTTTAAGGACCACAAAGTCAAGGTATTGGAGTGGCCATCACAAAGTCCTGACCTCAATCCTATAGAAATTTTGTGGGCAGAACTGAAAGAGCTTGTGTGAGCAAGGAGGTCTACAAACCTGACTCAGTTACACCAGCTCTGTCAGGAGGAATGGGCCAAAATTCACCCAACTAATTGTGGGAAGCTTGTGGAAGGCTACCCGAAACGTTTGAACGAAGTTAAACAATTTAAGGCAATGCTACCAAATACTAATTGAGTCTATGTAAACTTCTGACCACTGGGAATGTGATGAAAGAAATAAAAGCTGAAAGAAATTATTCTCTCTATTATTATTCTGACATTTCACATTCTTACAATAAAGTGGTGATCCTAACTGATCTAAGACAGGGCATTTTTACTAGGATTAAATGTCAGGAATTGTGAAAAACTGAGTTTAAATGTATTTGGCTAAGGTGTATGTAAACTTCCGACTGCAACTGTACTGCTTTACTCATCTCATATTTATATACTGTATTCTATTCTACTGTGTTTTAGTCAATGCCACTCCGACATTGCTCAATCTAATATTTATCTATTTCTTAATTCCATTCTTTTACTTCAGTTTTGTGTGTATTGTTGTGAATTGTTTTTAGATACTACTGCACTGTTAGATACTACTGCACTGTTGGAGCTAGGAACACAAGCATTTCGTTACACCCGCAATAACATCTGCTAAATATGTGTATGTGACCAATAACATTTGATTTGAAGCCAGTTAGAAAAAATAAACGCATTTTCACAAAGTCAAGTTAATTTATTGTGTTATAGGTTGCATGATGCTTGTATCTAAACTAAAGTGGATAGTTATAAGATTGTTTTATACAGAATTTGTTGTCTCTATAACTTGTTGGGGACTAGGGTTCCAATTTTGGAACACCCCCCCCCCCCCCACGTTCAGCTGGAAGGTGGCGCATGGAACGCAAAAATATTCCTAAAAATATTTAACCTCCACACATTAACAAGTCCAATGGCTCAAATGAAAGATAAACACCTTGTTTATCTACCCAGCAAGTCAGATTTCTAAAATGTTTTACGGCGAAAACATAGCACATATTTATGTCAAACCACCACCGAAGACATGGCTAATTTGCATAGCCAAGTTGAAAAAAATATGCAATCAACAAACGCAGGATTAAAAGAAAAATAATGCACTAACCTTTTGAAATCTTCATCAGATGACAGTAATATAACATGTTACACAGTACATTTATGTTTTTTTCAATAATATGCTATATATATCCATAAATCTCTGTTTACAATGATGCATCGTTCAAGAAATGCTACTCAAATGTCCTGAGAAATGACGATAGCTCCGGCAGATAACGTCAGCTAACAAGGAATACACATCATAAACTTTGACTAAATATGCATGTTCTATATATATATATAGTTAGATACACTTCTTCTGAATGCAATCGCTGTGTTACATTTATTTTTAACGTTACAGGTTTCGTTCACTAGGCTATACTATGAGTCAGCGCTTAAAAAGTAGCATTATGGCTCCTCTATCTTGGAGTCCACATAAACCCAAATTTACCACATAAATATTCCCTTACCTTTGCTGTTCTTCCATCAGAAGACCTGGAAGGAATTATACTTACCAAAACAGCTTTTAGTTTTGCAGTCTGTGTCTTTCGGTTCTCAAACAAGACACATTTCGGTTGAAATGTAGCCAAAAGTCAAGTGGATGCGCACCAAAACGTCGAACTTACATATTATATGTCGATTAAACTTGTCAAACTAACTTATAATAATAATAATAATAATATATGCCATTTAGCAGACGCTTTTATCCAAAGCGACTTACAGTCATGTGTGCATACATTCTACGTATGGGTGGTCCCGGGGATCGAACCCACTACCCTGGCGTTACAAGCACCATGCTCTACCAACTGAGCTACAGAAGGACCACAACTTCATAATCAAGCGAGTTTGTGAGAGTTTGGGAGAATGACTGCCCTGAGAGTTCTGCTTTACATACAGACATAATTTAAACGGTTTTAGAAGCTTTAGAGTGTTTTCTATTCAATAATATTTTTTATCTGCATATATTAGCAACTTTTGACAAAAAAAATTATGTTTACTATGGGCACGCAATTACTCCAGCGGGGGCAGTAGACAGCCCTATCCCCATGAGGAAATATGTGTATGTGACCAATAACATTTGATTTGAAGCCAGTTAGAAAAAATAAACGCATTTTCACAAAGTCAAGTTAATTTATTGTGTTATAGGTTGCATGATGCTTGTATCTAAACTAAAGAGGATAGTTATAAGATTGTTTTATACAGAATTTGGTGTCTCTATAAGCTGAAGTAATAAACCAAGCGTGAAAGTGCATTGTTGAAGCTGTTTGGGCTAGCATAGCGTCACTTTGTTCGTCAACAAAAATAGTGACTCAAATATTCGTCAGTCACTTATTTTTTAGTAGCAATCGGCAAGACTATAAATTAAGTGGACCCAGAAAAATCTATACCTAAACAAAAAATATTTTTCATTTCAGTTAACTAAAATTATCTCTGTGACTAAAATCTGACTAACAAATGGACTGGACAAGAGTGTTTTGGAGAGATCAAGAGTTTTTCAATAATAAGCATAATAATATTAGCATCACAGATGCGCAGCGCAGATCTGTTCAGCAGTGGGAAGGACACGCAGCACCTGGCACACACAGCCTAGCCTACATCAGCTGGTGAGCTGCGGGGGACCAAGTGATGAGTGTGGGCAGACAGGCTCCGCTCCAGCTCCGCCTTTGATTATACTCACGGCGCAGGTGACTCTCTTGCTTCCCCGTAGCTAAACAGTCACCACCAGCCTTCTAGTTAGATACCCTTTGCCTGGTTAAGAAACCCAAACTGCTTTAAGACATTTAAAACTATAGCAGCATTAAGTTTAATGGTAAAACAAGTGGACCGGACCGTTTAGTCAAGTTACCTTATTAGCTAGCTATATCGAACAACCTCGGGCACGTTCAGCAGGATGCAATGTTTTGGAAAGTTCAGATAGAAATATGCTATGTAGAACAAACATGCCTCTGACATGTTGAATAAGGAATAACGTTGGTTCTTTTCATGGAATTTATATCTGCAACGTTTGAGAACGTTTTGCAACTGAACATGGCCCTGACAACATTATCAATACCCTATATGCAAACATTTGGTGAAACATACAGAAAGAAAAATGGATGACAAACAATTTATTGACAAAATACCTCTTGCCACTACACTATATCTGACTGGGTAAATAACTTAATTATGAATTACTGTGGACCCAATGGCTCAGACTTGAGCACTTGGACCAGGACTCGAGCACTGGGACTCGAACTTCATATGGACTCGTGACTTGACTCCTGACTCGACCATTGGTGACTCGGACTTGGATTCAGTCTTAAGCACAGGAGACTTGGAACCCGATTCGGACTTGAGATTTAGTGACTTGCCTATATCACTGGGCGTAACAGTCATTAGCTCCCGTTCAAAGTGAGTAGCCCCCATTCTCCTTTTTAGGCATCAATGTCATTGGTTGAACGTTGATAACGATGTCAATGACGGGATGAGTGATGGAGGTGCAACCCATACTACCACCTCGCCAATACTTTACTGCACCATCTGGTGATTATGCTACTCTCTCTGTCTCTTTGTAATGTGCAATATCTATGTAGGCTGAATTAGGAATTTACATGGACAGATAATTGTTATATATTCTTATATGTTTGTAATATTTCGGCTTTTGGGAAGAGAATATGATGTTATTCAAAATAATATGTTGGTAGGACAAGGCTATGTATGTGTGTGCACATGGAAGTCAGTGATTTATGTTTACCATAGGTTAATGAGGCAATACAAATGTGATGTGACTAAAATGTGACTAAAATTAAAGGGCATTTAGTTGACAGAAAATGTCCCGCTGTTACTGTAATTTTGACAATAACTACACTAAATCATTATTTAAATGACAAAAATGTGACTAAGACTTAATAATATTTTAGTCACAATGACTAAATCTAAAAAAGGGTGCCAAAATTAACACAAAATGTTTGCTATGGGGTAAGTTGAGCAAATAGAGCCCCACAGTGGCGGTGTCATAATACTCATAAAATCTAGCAGTCAAACAAGGAAATGGTTCCAATTGTTTTTCCACCATTCATTTTTCCCATAAGAGATTTTAGAAACACTTAAAATGTGTTTCATGTATCCTTACCCTGGCGTGACATTTTGATAACCATGTAAATCTCTCTCGGACAAGGTGACTTGTATCAATATATTAAGCTCTATTTACTCTCTGATTCAAAAATGCTAATTAACATCAAAGTGGACAATCCCTGCAAGCTCCGACATGTTATCTCTAGCTGACACCTTTGCTAACAGGTATTGTGTCAATTTAAAACTTGCACAAGACAGTTCACAGAATTGTCCATTTTAATAAGAAATTTAGCTAATTTATGAATTACTACATTTAGCTAACATTAATCCATAAATTCTTACCTTTGCCTTGATTAGGCAGTCTCATCCAGATCATCATGGTTTTGAAGTTCTTTCCAATAGCCACATTAGCAGATAAATAGCATTTCTATTTTGGTGGGAAAATACAGTCGAATATATTGATAAAAGTAATCTTCAAGAGTCCAAGAGAGATGTAAACGGTTTTCAAAACGTCACGCCAGGGTAAGCCTACACGGAACCCAGCCCTTATTTTAAGTGCTAAAAAAATATGATGGAAAAAATGTATGGTCGAAAAACGACGATTTCCCTGTTTGACCGGTAGGTCTTATGGGTATGACTCATACTGTGGTACTCTATGGCCATAGGGTAAGTTGAGCCAATGGCCACCATACCCCATACACATGATGATTACATTATGCATAGTATTTTTGCAGTGTGTCATGCATATAAACTCAAGATAGTACATTTTTATAGTTACAGACATCACCAAGCAGGGGTCTAGCCCCCCCCCCTTGATGTTCTTGAGAGAGCAGCCAAGGAAGTGAGAGAAGGGAAGCAGTCCATTCGAGCAGCAGCAAAGGATAAAAAAAAGACAGAATGACACTTAATATTGACATAAAAGAAAATTAACATGTGCCTGTGCCAAAAAGAGGCTATGATTAGGTCTTATCTGACAACACGGAGTCTGATATTGCGAAACATGCAGTGCCTGTAGAAAGCCTACACCCTCCTCGAATTTCTTCACATTTTATTGTGTTACAAAGTGGGATTAAAATGGATTTAATTGTCTTTTTTTGTCAACAATCGACACAAAAGACTCTGTAATGTCAAAGTTGAAGAAAATGTTAAACCTTTTTTAAAGATGAATGAAAAATAAACACTAATATACCTTGATTAGATAAGTATTCAATACATGTTAGAAGCACCTTTGGCAGCGATTACAGCTGTGAGTTTTCTTGGGTAAGTCACATAAGAGCTTTGCACACCTGTATTGTGCAATATTTTCCCATTATTCTTTTTAAAGTTCTTCATGCTTTGTCAAGGTGATGGAGGTGCAACCCATACTACCACCTCGCCAATACTTTACTGCACCATCTGGTGATTATGCTACTCTCTCTGTCTCTTTGTAATGTGCAATATCTATGTAGGCTGAATTAGGAATTTACATGGACAGATAATTGTTATATATTCTTATATGTTTGTAATATTTCGGCTTTTGGGAAGAGAATATGATGTTATTCAAAATAATATGTTGGTAGGACAAGGCTATGTATGTGTGTGCACATGGAAGTCAGTGATTTATGTTTACCATAGGTTAATGAGGCAATACAAATGTGATGTGACTAAAATGTGACTAAAATTAAAGGGCATTTAGTTGACAGAAAATGTCCCGCTGTTACTGTAATTTTGACAATAACTACACTAAATCATTATTTAAATGACAAAAATGTGACTAAGACTTAATAATATTTTAGTCACAATGACTAAATCTAAAAAAGGGTGCCAAAATTAACACAAAATGTTTGCTATGGGGTAAGTTGAGCAAATAGAGCCCCACAGTGGCGGTGTCATAATACTCATAAAATCTAGCAGTCAAACAAGGAAATGGTTCCAATTGTTTTTCCACCATTCATTTTTCCCATAAGAGATTTTAGAAACACTTAAAATGTGTTTCATGTATCCTTACCCTGGCGTGACATTTTGATAACCATGTAAATCTCTCTCGGACAAGGTGACTTTTATCAATATATTAAGCTTTATTTACTCTCTGATTCAAAAATGCTAATTAACATCAAAGTGGACAATCCCTGCAAGCTCCGACATGTTATCTCTAGCTGACACCTTTGCTAACAGGTATTGTGTCAATTTAAAACTTGCACAAGACAGTTCACAGAATTGTCCATTTTAATAAGAAATTTAGCTAATTTATGAATTACTACATTTAGCTAACATTAATCCATAAATTCTTACCTTTGCCTTGATTAGGCAGTCTCATCCAGATCATCATGGTTTTGAAGTTCTTTCCAATAGCCACATTAGCAGATAAATAGCATTTCTATTTTGGTGGGAAAATACAGTCGAATATATTGATAAAAGTAATCTTCAAGAGTCCAAGAGAGATGTAAACGGTTTTCAAAACGTCACGCCAGGGTAAGCCTACACGGAACCCAGCCCTTATTTTAAGTGCTAAAAAAATATGATGGAAAAAATGTATGGTCGAAAACGACGATTTCCCTGTTTGACCGGTAGGTCTTATGGGTATGACTCATACTGTGGTACTCTATGGCCATAGGGTAAGTTGAGCCAATGGCCACCATACCCCATACACATGATGATTACATTATGCATAGTATTTTTGCAGTGTGTCATGCATATAAACTCAAGATAGTACATTTTTATAGTTACAGACATCACCAAGCAGGCGTCTAGCCCCCCCCCTTGATGTTCTTGAGAGAGCAGCCAAGGAAGTGAGAGAAGGGAAGCAGTCCATTCGAGCAGCAGCAAAGGATAAAAAAAAGACAGAATGACACTTAATATTGACATAAAAGAAAATTAACATGTGCCTGTGCCAAAAAGAGGCTATGATTAGGTCTTATCTGACAACACGGAGTCTGATATTGCGAAACATGCAGTGCCTGTAGAAAGCCTACACCCTCCTCGAATTTCTTCACATTTTATTGTGTTACAAAGTGGGATTAAAATGGATTTAATTGTCTTTTTTTGTCAACAATCGACACAAAAGACTCTGTAATGTCAAAGTTGAAGAAAATGTTAAACCTTTTTTAAAGATGAATGAAAAATAAACACTAATATACCTTGATTAGATAAGTATTCAATACATGTTAGAAGCACCTTTGGCAGCGATTACAGCTGTGAGTTTTCTTGGGTAAGTCACATAAGAGCTTTGCACACCTGTATTGTGCAATATTTTCCCATTATTCTTTTTAAAGTTCTTCATGCTTTGTCAAGGTGTTGGGGATCATGGCTCGACAGGAATATTATTGACCACTTTAATAAATGCTATACTAGTCACTTTTATAATGACACTTTAAGAATGTTTACATATCTCGCTTTACTCATCTCATATGTATATAATGTATATATAATGTACTGTATCCTTCACTATCAATTCTTTACGATCTGTTGCATCTTAGCCGCTCTGTCACGGCTCCTCCTATCTTTTATACTTATGTATTCTCATCCTATTCCTTTACTAGATTGTGTGTATTAGGTTATGTTGTGGAATTTGTTAGATATTAGGTTTTGTTGTGGAATTGTTAGATATTACTTGTTAGATACTGCTGCACTGTCGGATCTAGAAGCATAAGCTAACCATGTGTATGTGACCAATAACATTTGATTTAATTTGATTTCCAAAAACCAAAAGCCAAAAATTCAGTGATGAAACAAAAGCCCAAAATCCAGTGTTTCTATGTGAAACATTTCTGTTATATTTCAGTCTTATGTGATGTATATAAAGTGTAATATTGTGATGCAAACTGAAAATGTAATACATTTCAACTCTATATCGGACATGGTACAGGTGTTGTTGTTTTTTAAGCCCACAACCATATGTGTGAGGTGAATGTTTAAGACTACCAAGAAACACTCTGTATGACCCTGATTTAGCCACCACAGAAAAGGTTAAAGATATTTTCAATGTCCAATTTGTTATTGTTACACATCCACCAATCACCAGTCTTTATAAGACTTTCGAAACACTCCCTGGTCTTTGTAGTTGAATCTGTGCTTGAAATGAAAGCTCAGTCTTTCTGACTGAGGGACCTTACATATGTTGCATTTATGGGGAACAGAGGAAGGGGTAGTCATTCAAAAATCATGTCAACCCCAATTATTTCACACAGAGTGAGTCCATATAGCTTATTTTGTGATTTGTCAAGCCAAATTTAACCTCTAAACTAATTTAGGTTTGCCAAAACAAAGGGGTTGAATACTTATGCAACAACTATATTTTAGTTATTTCGTTTGTAAACATTTGAAAACGTGTAGAATTTTCTTTTCACATGGACATTATGGCATATTTTGTGTTAATCAAGGACAAAACAATTGCAATTATATCTATTTCAAACCCACTTTGTAATGCAATAAAATTTGAAAAAAGTTTAACTTTTTATAGGCACTATATCAAGAATTTCGCAGACTAGTTTCATGGGCTTTAGTAGCCTCAAATGCAGAGAACTGGCACATCAAAACAACATCCCTGTCCCAGACAACTGGTCAAGAAATGGAAGGGTAAGTGATATTGAACAGAGAGTACAGGTACAGGATCTGAATATACTGTAGGTACAGTATATATTGAAGCTATACAACATACCGGCCTCCTGAGTGACGCAGTGGTCTAAGGCACTGCATCGCAGTGCTTGAGGTGTCACTACAAACCTGGGTTTGATCCCGGGCTGTGTCACAGCCATTCGCGACAGGAGACCCATGAGGTGGCACACAATTGGCCCAGCCTCGACTGGGTTAGGGGAGGGTTTCATGGGATTACCTCACTATATCACTATTGGGTTAACGAGCTGACTCTCCCTCTGAAGGTCTCTCCTTGGTTCTTCTTTGACTTTGGTAGTTAACTCAACCATCACCCGGTAAGTCTCTACTCTCTCTATTTTATATCTGCTGACTTTTTTGTGTTCTGTGGGTTTCTGCCTGTGCTAGACTAGTTGTTCTCTGGTTTACTACATAGCTATGTCGACCATGGTGGTTGGTTAGCTAGGCTAGTTAGCTGGCTAGGCTAGTGGTCCTTCTGTAGCTCAGTTGGTAGAGCATGGCGCTTGTAACGCCAGGGTAGTGGGTTCGATCCCCGGGACCACCCATACGTAGAATGTATGCACACATGACTGTAAGTCGCTTTGGATAAAAGCATCTGCTAAATGGCATTTATTATTATTAGCTAGCAGGCTAATTTTTTGACTAACTTTAGCTGGCTGGCTTGCTTGATACCTAAGATACCTGCATATACCAGTAGCATTATTTGATAACTGATTATGTGTTGTGATGTATTTCCAAAATTTTGGTTTACTTTAATGTAGCTGTAAGCTAGGTGTTGAAAGCAACTGGCTGACTCACGTGG
This sequence comes from Oncorhynchus gorbuscha, assembly GCF_021184085.1. NCBI lineage: Eukaryota > Metazoa > Chordata > Actinopteri > Salmoniformes > Salmonidae > Oncorhynchus > Oncorhynchus gorbuscha. The sequence continues at coordinate 96,898,988 of NC_060173.1, forward strand.
GGTTAATGTAGCGTTAGCAGGCTAGTAGGGCTAAAGTTAAAGTCAAACCGCCATTAGGAACATTGGAACATGATATGTAATCTACACCTCCATTAGGATGATAGAAATCCTAAACATTTTGTTGAATGATGTAGAAAAACTTTTGTGTCATTTTTTCTATAGGCCTACGCTTTCTCCTTCTGAACATCTAACACAAGTGGGGCGGGTGTGGCTTTGTGACAATAATGCAAGAGCAGCTGCTCACTGATATGACTGCTCCAATTTTTGCAAATGTATTGCAAATAAAAAACTGAAATATCACATTTACATAAGTATTAAACATGAATGAACCATTCAACACATTCACATTTTCTTCAGACAAGCCGAAATGGCAGACAGTGTTTTGAAAGTTCTGCTTTGAAGAAGTACTTCAGAAAGCATATAATAATACATACATTAATATGTACTGTATAGGCCCAGCAGTGGCTTTGTCCTGTTTTCAGGGAGTCTTAGTACAGAGTGTTAGTCTTTCTGGCTCTCTGTGTGCTATCTCAAGCTGTACCCCCCCCCCCCCCTACCTGATCTGACAGTAATGTCAGGATTTAGGTGTTTCTAGTGCTTCCCCCTCTGGCAACATTTGACAGAACTGCAGAACACAGAGATTAAACAGAGAACAACACACCCCACTGGGTGTATACGTCAATTCAACGTCTATTTCACGTTGGTTCAATGTAATTTAATTGAAATTACATGGAAACAATGTTGATTCAACCAGCGTGTGCCCAGTGGGACACACCTTCAGACACACACACCATAGATATGTACACACAGAACAGACAATCACACACACACTCACACGTGTGTACGCATGAAGACACAAACACACACACACACACACACCTAACCCTCCATTCTTGCTGTAGGGAACCTTCCCCATGACAGGTAGAGCTGCATGTGAACAGAGTTTACTGACATTTGAGTTTAAGTTAAATGTACACTCAAAGAGGTGCTTGTGAACAGTCTGTCTACATCCATAACACTCACCTCGACCCTATTATGGGATCATGGAGATGCATGCTACAGACTGAATCACAGGTGGCTGGACACAAGTGAGCTAACCCACTGTCATCACACAGTAGCTGTATTTTGACAGGTGAATGACGTGTTAACATGTGTGTTGTTCTCTGTCTTTCCAACAAAATGTCTGAAGTACAGTCACACAGAATATAAAATTGGTCTTATGAATTGAAATATTTTAAATAAACTGACCCAAACAACTTCATATCAACATGATTCAGTTTTTCCAAAATGTCTATTTAAAGAGCTCTGCGGTAAAGAACATTTGTTTTAACAGTTGTCAGGATAGCACTTTATGTTCCTCTAGGAGACTTTTGACAAGACTCTAGTTCCCTGTAAGCTATGGGGATGTCACTGAGGACAATGTCAGGACATTTTTAGTAAGTTCTCAGGACATTTCTCAGTCATCATGACATCGAGTGATGATCATAAGAAAACATTCTCTGGGGGACTTTGTCTAGTTCCCTGTAAGCTCCCAGGACATCACTGAAGACCGTATCAGGACTTCGCATGATGATCTCAGGTGTCCCAAACCATTATAAGTAAAGTGAGGAAAAACTTCCATATGAACCAATGTATCCCAAACGGCTATTTAACAAGCTCTGCGGTGCAGACAGACCCACCTGTGTAGCACAGTAGGCCCCTGGTAATAATGTCTGGAATGGTGCAAATGGAAAAGCATCATACACATGGAAACCATGTGTTTGATGTATTTGATACCATTCCACTAACTCTGCTCCAGTTATTAACACGAGCCCATTCTCCCCAATTAAAGTACCACCAACCCCCTGTGCTGTGTAGCTATCTCTCATACTGTAGTCCTTCCTCTGACCACATAGCTACTGTACAACATGGTTGTCAACACAACAACACCTCGTGTCGTTCCCTGTCAGTTTTTCCAGAGTTCCCTCATCTCCCCCTCACGTCCTTCCAGTCAACCCTGCTGCCTGTCTTCCCATGTGTCTGTCTGTGGACTCACCCCTCCTGGGCTCTCTCTCTCTCTGTACTGTTTCCGCTGAGTGCTCCTCCACATGTGTTGCTGGTGACTCCTGGCTGCTGACTAACACACACGCGCACACACACACACACACACACACACACACACACACACACACACACACACACACACACACACACACACACACACACACACACACACACACACACACACACACACACACACACACACACACACACACACACATACAAACACATGCTGGAGGTGACCCCTCCCCTGGCTGCTGACTAAGGTTGAGGTCACTGGAACAAGCTCTGCATTACTCATGGAAACATTATGACACATACTGTACCTCTCCTCATGAAAACAGCTATAGGGGACATAAGTTTATTAATTGTTTTTAACTTTTATATTACCAGGTTGGGAATCTGAAAATCGTAAACGAGAATGACAACTTGTTATAAACTTGACTGAAACTGAATTTAAATTACAATCTTTGGAAGGAGAGAGCAGAGACAGTATGCACATGTTAATATAAAACAGAGCTATGATAGCATCCTCTCTTTAATCTATATTTCATGATGATTGTTCACCACCTCCTAAGACTAATTGGCGACGTTTAAATCCATAATGCTCCTGGGAGCCGCCTCTGTATGATTACTCTGTATGTCTACTGTTTGTGTATCCTCCGAAACACTGTAAGTCTTGGTGATCTCAAATATAACACCCTAGCAGCCCAGTCACAACCTCACAACTATTAGTAAAGAGTAGCTTGAGAACTCTAATAAAACAGAATAAGAATAAGGTTGTGTTGAAGTCTATGTTAGAGGTGTAATCCCAGGGTTTATGTTTTACAAAAAGGTGAAAGGATTAATTCACCATTTAAAAAGTATCCTGCTGTGCACAGTGGTTATTAGGAAATATTCACAGTCTATATATCATATTGATGAAACACACATTACATTACTCCGATTACTCCTCATCATGATTAATTACTGCCTTCAACTGAAACGCTCAGTAGAATAGTTTAGTATAGTGTGGTATTAGCATACCTGGCAGTTTCAGGAGTAGGATGGCTGTTCACACACCTTTTCTCTAAGCATGTTTTTCCACATTGCTGTGCCTGAAATATGAAGACCACACTACATTACCAGACCCAGTCTCTGGCTTCCAGACTTTAACACAGATTAAAATAACGACGGCCTGATAGGACATTTTCCATGCATATCGTCGTCCAGGAGCCGCGAGGAGCCCACTGGGCACAAACTGGTTGAATCAAAGTTGTTTCCACTTAAATTCAACGAAATTACATTGAACCATGGTGGAATAGACATTGAATTGTTATCTGTGCTCAGTGGGAGGTCGAAACAACATTAAATGGTTTGGTGATGGAAAGACAAACACCTCCTGTTATGCAGGTGAATGAGGACCCAAAAGCGACTTGGCGAAAACAGAGTTTTTAATCCAGTAAGAAACTTTACAAAACAAAAAGCATAATACTACTCGTAAAGACGAGAACAGACTGGAGACTTGATCGAGAACTGCAGGTTGCCTCGGGAAGGCACTTGAACCTAGCAGACTCAGACACCTGCTCACCACGCAGCATCTGAGGGAAACACGACACGACAGGGCAAAACATAGACACAGCACGGTGAATTATAGATGAGGATCCGACGGGGCAGGAATGGAAAACAAGGAGAGAAATAGGGACTCTAATCAGGGAAAAGGATCGGGAACAGGTGTGGGAAGACTAAATGATTGGTTAGGGGAATAGGAACAGCTGGGAGCAGGAACGGAACGATAGAGAGAAGAGAGAGCGAGAGAGTGAGAGAGGGAGGGGGAGAGAGAGGGATAGAAAGAGGGAAAGAACCTAATAAGACCAGCAGAGGGAAACGAATAGAAGGGGAAGCACAGGGACAAGACATGATAATTAATGACAAAACATGACACCTCCAATAACTGTAATAGTTTTCATATTCATATTAAACCAACAGAGCAAATTATTTAACCAAGTAAGTCCGAAATAATGAACTGCAAATGAGTGTGATGGGAGAAGGGAAGATTTTAGGATGTAAATCTTGGTGAGGCAAACTACCCCCAAATTGTTTTTATGCATGCCAGCAAAGCCACTACACAAACAAATGTGGTTTCTACTGACAATTGAGATGTACAAACTATGGCATAAGGGGACGACGAGCGGACAAGAGGCAATTTGTCATTTCAATTAAGACGTTAATGAGCGGGCGAGGACAGACGTAGTCAATATAACTATTTAAACAGCACTTTTGAAATGTACAGTGACAGAATTCAGAGCATGGGCCATTTTCCAGTGTTCTAACTGTACACCAAGTCAGAACCATAGGTTAAATAAAGGGGGCAGACAATGAAAGCTCTTACAATATTCCACATTTCTCTAAGATAGGCTTTAGGCTAAATGTGCACTACCAAGTCAGAACAGTAGGCTAAATTATTAGAGAAAAGGGAGTTATTAGTGTGAGGCACATAGGCTACTAACAGCTTACTACACAACATAGACTTAGTATTGCTTTCTTAGCTACAGTCTGCATATCTCCCTGGCATATTATATCATTTATGCAGCAGCATACAATACATTTTTGGACTCACTTGAACAGGAAGATGGTGCGACGGTCCTTTGTGGCAAATTCTGTCATTAAAGTCTGGCATTCTCTGGATTTATGGTGATTTCAAGACAACTGGGAACTCGGAAAAAACAAAGTCGAATCATGACGTCAGTGATCTTCAGGTTGAGAAAGAGGCCGATTTTCCGACTTGGAATTCCGAGTTGGATGACCGTTCAAAACCTATTTTCCCAGTCGGAGATCGTTTTTTTTCCTAGTTCATAGTTGTCTTTAACTCACTGAAGTCTGAGATTTCCCAGTTCCGAGTTTCCAGTTGTTTCAAATACAGCAGAAGTCATGCTGGATTGACAGCATGGCCAATGTTGAATGTGTATCCTTTTAAGCTTGGAAAAGAGACCCTTAAACCCAGACTTGGACCACAAACCCATTCTATGTTAAGTGCCTCCTTGAAGGAGGGAGGTGCAGGAATCAGGAGCAGGAGAGCAAGGAAGTCCCAGTGGCACAATAGGTTATTCCGAAAGTCTCAACTCAACAACAACATGGGGGGGGGGGATACGCCCAAACGAGGTCGCCACACACAGGGAAAATAAACGATACACACAGGGGAGAAACCTCTACTCCTACACACATACCAAACCAGTACAACTGCTGTGTGAAAGAAAAACCCTGTGGTGCAGACACGCACCCCTAACACAGTAACCACAGCAAAACAATCCCGCACAAAGACTAACAGGCAGCAGAGGTAATTAAACCCACTGAAATCAACTAATAGGACACAGGTGTAAACAATACAGACAGACACAAACGAAAAGGAAAAATGGATCGGTAGCAGCTAGTAGGACGGCGACTATGACCGCCGAGCACCACCCGAACAAGGAGAGGAGCCACATTCGGTGGAAGTTGTGACACTCTACTGAATAGCTGGCTAGTGATTGCTTTGCAGTGCTTGCAGTTTGCCACTGATTCCTTCCAAACCACTCATTGTTGAATTTGCTATTTTCAACTTGTTGTATAATGTTTATGTCCAATAGCCGATGAACACTGATACGTTTTATCTATAATTTCTCTTCATATGACGAAGGTTGAAAATGATTTGCCAGTAGATTGTTGACTTGATTCATGATGATGACTGTTAGCTTGCTAGCTAAGATTTTTAAAGTATGATGTTGACATGGTCAGTCCAATCAAAGCTACTGTGCATTTTATCTGTGGCCAATGACCTTGAGCTTTTTTGGATGGGCATTTCTAATGTAACTCTATGGCAGCACCCAAGGGGCTTGAATTTTCTAGCTCTCCCCATAGATTTTGCGGTGACGTAGTGTCCCCATAAGTGACAGAACTCTGAGCCAATCACGGCACAACTAGAGAACATTACCAACTCCTACGCTCTGTATTTTCCGCTGGCTGCCCCACCACCACAAAAAGCACTGAACTTGGCTGAAACACCTGCATTTTGGAGCTGCCTTACTCAAAAAAGCACACAAAAAAACATGTTTGTATGCAGCTTTATTAATTCAAATATGATACCTTTTTATATTGTTTGCAAACTGATATGTGACAGGTATTAATGCCAAAATAACCTCAATCAAAACCCAGCCCTTATTTCATAGATTGAATGTCAATTCCACTGCTGGTATCTCATCTCCCAGCACTATGAAGTGTGATACAGTTAGGACTAAACATGCTTACAGTATACATATGAAATAGAAGCCAGTTCATTACTAACTGGTAAAAAGGCAGTTGGGTCTTTAAATATTTCATATTCAGAACCATATGTTCACGCACATACAGTGGACATGTACTGACTCTTGACATATTAGCACCAAGTCATCAGTATTTACAGGCCTCTCTCTGACTATTGACCTCAAGAACCATTGTTTTTTTGTTACCACTGAGTTTCACCTGTCATAAAGATTGATGGACCCGAAAGGCTGTTACAGCACAAAGCCATAACCTTGGTTTATAAATCGGCGATTCTCCAACCAACCAACCAACCAAGTCTTTCAGATTCTGTCAGGTGCCCAGAGACCAAATCAGCACAAGTTAATTCATTCAATGATGATCTAAGAAAGTTTAGGATTAATAGGCCCAGATGGTACCTCAGGTTCAAAGAGAATATGAGATGAAAATAACCTGAGAGTGTGAGATGATGAGGTGAAAATACCAATTCCTGTGACAGGCTTTGTGAAAGCTAAGCATCCTGGCTCATAGCGAGGCTAGCAGGCTATGCATTCTTTCTTTGCTGCAGTGCAGCTGTCGCTTTTCCAAAGTTCAACCCAAACCACAATTATTAATCATCTGTGGATATCAAATGTTATCATTTAACCACTTTAAACCCAGCAGTGAGTTCATGTTGTTTCAACCGTATCATGCAGTTGTTTACAGAAAATGTGGGTCTTCTTATTTGACCAACCATGTATGGCTGTGGCTCCTACACCAGTTTCCTCTCCAACTCCTCTGTCTATCAGTGCTTCTGCCACGTTTCTACACTCCCTCTGGTCTTTAAAAATAAGCTCATTGATTTCCCCCTCTCACTTGTTCTTTCTCAGAACTAGTACTCCACTTTGATGATTTGAGGAGGCAGCGTGGAGAGCCTGAAGTCTTCAGATGCTAAACGTTGCCTGCTCATTGATTTCCTCCCCTCTCTCTCTGCCTCTCAGGGAGCCAGTTTGCCTGCTTCTGGGGTGAAGTGTGTTCCCCAAACAAAAAAAACAGTCAGGCTGGTACAGACCCGCTGCCAAAAAGGCACTTTGCTGGTTTATGAAAAAGTCATCTCAAACTCCCTTATCTCGCTGGTTACAGTATCAACCTGTTACACATTATCAAATCAAACATTTTCCTCCTGGCATGGGCCTCATTTGGTCTGAAAATGACTTCAGATTTGAACTGCAGCTTGAGTTTGTTCTTTGGTTGTTTTAGAGCACCAATAACAATTTTTGTCTATAATAATTGCTTTATTAGCATTTAATAAATAATGAACAATTCTAGAATAATATACATTTCGTTAAATCCACTTGCACATTGAAACACAGTTACAGCTCAGTCACTTTTGATGTTTCCTTTGTTGTTTGAGCTACTCAAATTAAGAGAATATTCTTTCATCTAGACTCACAGGCAAAGTTCCATTATGAGATGGGGTATAAATTCGACAGGGGATATGCTTTGTTAGGAGAGTCGCATTTGATAATGTTTAATAAAATGACAATTATTTGAACTTATTTGGCCCTGACATTGGGTAGCATGTCGTATAAAATGTCTCAACTTTACAATGTGAACTCAATGTGTGTCATGACAAGATAGACCATGTTATAGGCAGGCTATCGTTCAGTTTCTCTCTGTATCACCTGTGCTGCTTAGCTTCAACGTCCCCTTACCTGCATCATACACTAGTCCCTGGTTAGCCTGATCTTGTGTAACCTATGGGTTGAATGCAGAAGGTCTGCGGTGCACGACTCACATCACCCAGAGAGATTCCCCATGTAGCCAAAAATCTACATTTTACAGCATGCTGTGATCTGAAATATGCTCCAGCCAATGAGATTGAGCAATGTGAGTGTGAGCAGACAGGTCCTGAGGACATGTTACCTGCAACTCAGTAGGAGGTGAAACACATCAATCAAACAGAGGCACCGTGATGAAATTAGAGACCCCACCTGTCGACAAATCATACCATCAACATTTTAGGCATCACATGCCAGAAAGAGCTTTTGCCAGCTATAGTTTAGACTGGACAGAATAGATCTGTATTATCTATTTGCACAGAGATTTTTCTTTTCACTGTCACCGTACCGAACCCAACCCAACCCGACACATCAAACATATGAAGGGCTGGGCACAGCAATGTGTCAACACTATTGCCATAAAACATATTCCCAGCTTGTGATATAGAGCGAATCAAATCAAATCAAATAAAATCAAATTTTATTTGTCACATACACATGGTTAGCAGATGTTAATGCGAGTGTAGCGAAATGCTTGTGCTTCTAGTTCCGACAATGCAGTGATAACCAACAAGTAATCTAACTAACAATTCCAAAACTACTGTCTTATACACAGTGTAAGGGGATAAGGAATATGTACATAAGGATATATGAATGAGTGATGGTACAGAGCAGTATACAGTAGATGGTATTGAGTACAGTATATACATATGAGATGAGTGTGTAGACAAAGTAAACAAAGTGGCATAGTTAGAGTGGCTAGTGATACATGTATTACATAAGGATGCAGTCGATGATGTGGAGTACAGTATATACATATGCATATGAGATGAATAATGTAGGGTAAGTAACATTATATAAGGTAGCATTGTTTAAAGTGGCTAGTGATATATTTACATCATTTCCCATCAATTCCCATTATTAAATTCCCCACACACAAAAAAATACATGTTTCATTAGGTTTATTGAAGGACAGATATAACACAATGTAAGTTTCTCTAGAATCTACACAATTGCAGAGAATGTTTTTTGAAAATAGAAAAACGGGATAGATTCTATCTGTATTGCAGACGTATCGCGGAAGATCCACATTACAGCTGTCACGACTTTTGCCGAAGTCAGTTCCTCTCCTTGTTCGGGCCGTGTTCGGTGGTCGACGTCACCGACATCATTGGTTTTCCCACACTTGTTTTTCCACACACCTGGTTTTCATTCCCTCATTACGTGTTGTGTATTTAACCCTCTGTTCCCCCCATGTCTTTGTGTGGTATTGTTTGTTTGTAAGTGCTTGTGCACATGTTGAGTGGTGCGCGCCAGGTTTTGTACCCAATTTGTTATTTTTCTTGATGGCATGATTGGAATTAAACTGCTCCGGCTATTCCCTAGTTCTGCTCTCCTGCGTCTGACTTCCCTGCCACCCTTACAACAGCTCAATTGACATTTAAAGGCAATCTTCCCAAATTCATGCAGACTGCATTTACGGTAAACACTCCATATGTCGGCTCAATCGGAAATGAACTTTACATTTGAACTCGGATCTTCCATGATACTTCCGCGATACAGAATGAATCCAGCCCTAAATAAGGATTAACAGTTTATGGACTGTATGGACTTCCTTGAAGACTTGCTTGTTCTTTCCTAAGACAGGAGTCTATTCTACCTTACACAAATACACACAAGTATAATCATGCCAAATCCTAAAACCTGGATAGAGGGGCTCAGTAAATGTGATGTGGAATGTGTGCAGGTGTGTCAGTATGTCAGAGGAGATGCTGTAGAAGGACAGGGTGCCAGCTGGCCAGTCCAGATACACTCCCACTCTTTTAGACATGGGGTAGAGGGCAGGTATTGGATCACCCTTCTTATTGAATCAGGCATTGTAACAATCATCATAGATGCGCAAACTCCAGGACATGTCATTGTATCCAAGTTTACAGTCATTTCCTTCTCCTTTCCTACAGCTTCCTTTATACTAGCCCATTTCCCAGTCCACTCTGCTTCCCAGTAGCAGTGCCCGGTCAGACCTTCCCTACATAGCACCTGTCCCCAGTTCTTAAGCCTCTCTGGGTGATCAGGTTAATGCTGCACTTCTTTTCCCCGAGGCATTGTTCAGTCCCCATCAGAATGAGGTATCGCAAATGCTGTGTTGGGGTCAAATTTGAGCTCACAGGCATCTGATGGAAAAGACCATTAATACATTACTCACTATTATACTAAATATATTTGAAATAAATATAGTCAAATTGCATCTTGATACTTATTTAGTTTGACCAGGATTAATACGCAATAGCACAATGTTTTCTGGCAAAACGATCAAGCACATGTTTGAGTACAGGGCAACCTTAAAAACGTACATTTTGTCATCACAGACTTTAACCAGCATTCTCCATCATGATCCACACTATAGAAACATCGGAGGAACAAACAATGTCACATACGGTTAGCATTGTCAAGTCATTTTGAATTTGAACAATGTCATGTTTCTGACATGAAACACAGCAAAAATAGTTAATATACAGATTTAGAATATTTTTCGTTAGGGTAAATCAAGTCTGACATTGTTAAGTGGAAATTACAAAATTAAGATTAAGAACTGTCACGTATACTCCCTCTCCAGCCTCTAGGTCATCAGGCTGCTGATTATCCCTCACACCTGTCACCATCGTCTTGCGCACCTGCTCTCGACGGTGCAGCTGAAGAACCTTTTAAGGATCTGAGGACACATGGCAAATCTTTTCAGTCTCCTGAGGGGGAATAGGTTTTGTCGTGCCCGCTTCACAACTGTCATGGTGTCCTTGGACCATGTTAATTTGTTGGTGATATGGACACCAAGGAACTTGAAGCTCTTCCACCGGCCCGTCAGGTTCTCATGCCTCAGCCAGTTCACCAGGCTCCCTTTCCTCAACTGAGGGCTGCCCAGCTGACTCAACAGGTTCCCGTGCCTCAGCTGTCGTGACAGCTTCTCACGCATCAGCAGGGGTGGCCGGTCCGCTCCTGATCCCTCAGGTTCGTCCCCTCTGACGGCGTCCTGTGGCTGGAGCCGTGCATTTGGGGGGGGTGCTGTCACGTATACTCCCTCTCCGGCCTCTAGGTCATCAGGCCGCTGATTATCCCGCACACCTGTCACCATCGTCTTGCACACCTGCGCCTCATGACACTCACCTGGACTCCATCACCTCCTTGATTATCTTCCCTATATCTGTCACTCCCTTGGTTCTTTCCTCAAGTGTTATTGACTCTGTTTTCATGTCTGTGCATTACTTGTTTCATTTCCATTGTTTCTTTTTATTAAAACACTCACTCCCTGAACTTGCTTCCTGACTCTCAGCACACTCGTTACAAGAACCTTTTGTAAACCTCGAATGCACTAAAGGTTTCTATTTACTGCTGTGCAGAAACATTCTCACCAAAAAAGAAGTGATCAGATTAAGATCCTACATCTGTACCGACCAGAAAATGTATTTATTAAACCTCTATAGCGCTTTTAATAAGACAAATCTCAAAGTGCTTCATAAGCAAAAAACAAACAAACAATATATCATGACAGGTCAGGTCAACCAATAGAGGTCAAGTCTTCAAATATTGTATCCTCTGCAGGTGGAGAGGGTCAGTTCATCTCTTGTGATGGAGTCTGCTGAAGATCTTGTAGAGGGCAAGTCTGGGAACTAGCCTGAGTAATGTAGCCACTGTGAAGCACCCTCTTAGGTGATGCCTCGGCAACTCTGGGCACCAGAAAGCTAACCACACAAAGTTCAGAATAGTAGCCAGTCGTCCTCTCTACGAGCCCTCTGCGTGAGCACTGTATTCCTCCATCTTCCATTCCTCTCATGCTTCAATTGACTCCTCGCATGATGTTCTCAAAAGATCAGGAACTGGCAGCCAGGTGAAATATAAAAGCTGATACTGTGTCCAGATGCATCAAACAAAAACAGCCAGCTAGCTAGCTAACTGGCAAGCCAAGCCAAAAAGAGTTGACCTATCAGTCAATCTGAAATTCCGTGGCTCAAAACCACCAGATATACAGTATGTAATAAAAACTCATTGTTATCAAAAAACAAAACGGCTTGTTCCAAAAACAACGAAAAAACACTCAAATAACGGAATATGTACAAATGTACAGGAGCCTCTGTCTAGGCTGCTACCAGGGCACCATGGCAACCATCAAAATCTAATATGATATATCGATATCCTTTTGATCATATTAGTTAACATTTTAAACAACCACACATATTTTCTACCTCATTTTCTTCAGTTTAAAGAGTTGATCCTCCAGTCCAGCTTCACTCCTGATTCTCCTGGGTGATTGTAGGTCAGATCCAGCTCTCTCATGTATAAATGGTTTGACCTCAGAGCTTATGCCAGAAATCCACAGCCTTCCTCTGTCACTCCACAGAATGACAACCTGCAGAAATGGGAATGTCACTCACAAAGATTTTCACAGCAATGCCAAACACCAAACAATGCCAAACACTATACCTTTCCTGAAACATATGAAACACACTGAGAATCTCACTGCCGATATACTGCCGATGGGTACTTATCACAGTACGAGGCCGTTCATTCACTTGCTAGAACAGAAGTGGTACCTGCTGCGTACTGTTGGGTTCTGAGAATATGAAATATACTTATTCATGTCAGTGAGCGAGAGAGAAGAATGTATAACTTTTTCATTCTGTCCGGATATGTTATTGTTAGCCATCAGGGATCCCATGGGAGGGAAAAAGACACAGTCTGGTATGAGTCAGCAGAGGAGTGAGAACTTTGGGGCAGAGGTCAGATTAGATGAAGTGAGGAAGAACAGATATCACTAAGGTTCTGTCTAGCAACATTTCAGACACTTGTAATGGGTGCATTTCAGTGGCAGGGAAGTCAGGGGCAGGAAAACGAACTTGGTATAAACAGAGTCGTTTAAGTGCTCATATAACTCCAAAAACCAAATATACTAAAATTACATAAGTGGGTACAAAACCCGTCGCACACCGACACATGACTTGCACAAACATAAAATAAAACAATCTCTGACAAAACATGGGGGGAAACAGAGGGTTAAATACACAACATGTAATTGGTGGGATTGGAACCAGGTGTGAAAGAAAACAAGACAAAATCAATGGAAAATTAAAAATGGATCAATGATGGCTAGAAGGTCGGTGACATTGACCGCCGATTTCAATAAACCTGTGATTCAGAGCTTTGTTAGGTTGGATATTCTTCCAATGTCATTAATCTCTTACCCGTTTCTAACAACCAGCCAACACTTGACAGATTCCACGCAGTAGTTATTCTCACAGCAGTCACTATAGGGGCAGTAATTGAAGGAGGTTATAGTAACAGTATGGAATTGGACTACGGTGCAAATGATGGAGTTTGAGGTATGAGTCATGGCCAGTAGTAGCAGGGGTTATTTTAGTAGCATTGTTGGGATATCATTTTATGAGGAATCATGCCTCATGAAGTGGTATCTGGGAGACCGTTGGGAATATCGGGAGCTGTTATTCACATGTCACAAATTAGTGATCTGGCCATAATGGGAGAGTCTATGTTGTTCTGTTGTCAGGAAATGACCCATGCGTTGCAGTGTGTATATTCCCAGGTGAAAGCCGCACATGAGGAGCAGCAGATAACCAAGCGCACGGGCTGAATTCTGGAGATTGGGTGTACATCAAGATACACCAGGCGGGGGTGTTGGGGCAGCATTGGTCTGGTCCACACCTGCAGCGGTAAAGAGCATCATGTCACTCCTCAGTGGGTTCACACTTCTCATTTGAAGTGAGGTCCAGCTGCATAATGGGTGAGCTTGAAGACGCCATGACAGAGGAAGTGGAGCTAAAGAGAGAGAGAGAGAGAGAGAGAGAGAGAGAGAGAGAGAGAGAGAGAGAGAGAGAGAGAGAGAGAGAGAGAGAGAGAGAGAGAGAGAGAGAGAGAGAGAGAGAGAGAGAGAGAAGAGAGAAAGAGAGAGAGAGAGTAGATTCCACTGTAGACATGCAGATGGGTTAGGTCTGGGAGCTACTTTAAACGCCATAGTTGGGTTGGGTTAGTTGCTTTATTGGTTCATGTTGGGGTAATTGTACACTGGACAACACTCTGAAGGCATTGATGTGAAAGCATATACAGTGCTGAGTTACGACAAGAGGATGTAGCGTTGATTAGGGCTACCCACTTGCCTATCAGGTGGAAATGGAGGAAGAAGGAAATGGGGAACAAAGTGAAAATGACATGGCTTGGGAACACCTCTCGGAGCCTATGGCCAGAAAGGGTTAGACTGGATGAAAGCGAGGAGGTTCTCTAGGGCCTTAATTTTTGTGGTATCCTGGAGGTATAGAGAGGCGAAGAGAGAGTGGGAATTGTCAAGTTATCAGACTTTAGGTTTTCATGCATATATAAATATGCGTAGTTTACCACCTTGTTAATACTTATGTTTTGTGTTTCTCGTTGCTTTTCAAGTCTTGGGCTATTACTCTCTTAGGAACCAGAAGGAGAAATTTGAAATGGAAGAAGTCAACAGCTCCAGCGGACACGTTATTATTAGTGTTCCATGAGAAATGGAAATAAGTGTGTGCGTGGTGTGACTATAGAACAGAGGCCATAAGTCTGAGTTTGTAAACCTCAAAGTGAATGTTAATCATGTTTTATTTTTTGTTCATGTTTTGTTATCATTGTTTGTTCATTTATAAGTAATTTCCAAGTTTATGTATGTTGAACAGTAGGAAGCTATTGTTCAAGTTGGATTCTGAGAATATGAAATATACTTATTCATGTCACTGAGGGGATATGTTATTGTTAGCCATCAGGGATCCTATGGGAGGGAAAGACACAGTCTGGTCCGAGTCAACATGACAGCTGTGAGATATGGAGGAGTGAGTACTTTGGGGCAGAGGTCAGGTCAGATGAAGTGAGGAAGAACAGATATCACTAAGGTTTTGTCTAGCAACAGAGACACATTGGCTGTTCAGATTTGTAGGAGGAGACTCAGCATAGGAGAAAGGGTTAAATATTAGTGCTTGTGTGAATGTTTTTTTTTTGTCTTATGCAGCTGTATTGACCCAACGGGTGAATAAACTTGGCTTCAACTTTACTAAGTATCCGTGAGTTTTAATAAGTTAATTTAGAACCTAACAGTGCCAACTGGTAGCAACAAACCTACCGTTTCTACTTGTAGATTCGCAGTGGTTGTCAGTGGCCAACAACTTGACTTTGAGCCAATCAGAGAGAATGAAACCCCATGTGAGGGAGCCAACACGAGAGACAACAAAAAGGAAAAACCAGGGCATTTTCTCCATACATCCACAGATGAGCCAGTCACACTTAATGTGGAATTTAGGCTATTGGATGGTAGCGAGCTATGTGCACAGATGCACACAACACAAAATACTTCCTCCAAGTTAGCTAACCAGTGTAGCTAGTATTGACATTATAATTCAATCACAATGAATTAGCTAGTTTCCATGAAAAAGCAACCTGTTAGCTGCAGAGTTAGCACAGTGTCCTTACCTAGCTAGCTAGCTACTAGCTATGTTCTGCTACCTAGAGAATATGCTAAAATTAGCTAGCTAGCTAAACATTTGGTAATGGGCTGGCACTGACAGTATGGGTTATGGAGAGTGAATTCAATTGTTTCTTTATCATCTTGCTATGTAGTTATCTAGCTGTGGCCATCTGGCTAGATAGCTAGCTAGCTATTGGATTCTAGACTGTAAGCAACACACACAGATATGTATTGCCAAACATCACTACTGCCACCTTCTGGTTTGGAGTATTTTAACAAGGCTGAGTAGCTGATGACTACAAGGTCTTTGCTGTGTGAACACTAAAGAGATTGACTGCCAACACTCTGTTCAGAGGTGCCAAGTACTGTCGGCAGGCAAATGTATGACAATCGTACCGGTGTGTCTGAGTTTTAAGGTATTGACTTTAGTGTCTTCAGTTTACAGTGTGGACTCCCCAGTCCAGCAGAGAGCAGCTTCACTCCTGAATCATGCAGGTCATTGTCACTCAGTCCCAGCTCTCTCTGTGAGGAGCTTGGGCTGAGAGTGGAGGCCAGTACCTTACAGCATTTCTCTGTGAGATTACATCCAAACAACCTAAAAAAAACATTAACAAAGGACTAATTAATAATGTATCTGTAGGTTTTAAAGCATAATTCATTTGTTAAAGATATTGGATACCAGATACTCAGAGCTGCTCTGGAGGCTTTGACCACTGGCATAAGCCTCAGAAGATCCTTGTTAGATTTGCAGTATTTCTTCAGGTCAAAGACATCCAGCTCCTCTGAAGTCAGCAACACAAAGACCAGATCTGACCACTGTGAAGGTGAAAGTTTGACTTCTGAGAGATTTCCTGAGCTGAGGTAGCTTTGGATCTCCTCAACTAGAGAATGGTCATTCAGCCCATTCAGACAATGAAACAGATTGATGCACCTCTCCGGAGAAGTATTCTTGCTGATTTTCTCCTTGATGAACTGTTTCCTCATTAGTCTGTGAGCAGCTTATTATTTTTGTCAGAAGGCCTTGAAGGAGAGTCTGATTGGACTCCAATGAGAGGCCGAGAAGGAAGTGGAAAAACAGGTCCAGGTCTGTTTTCACTCTGTAAAGCTGTATCAGTCTCACCTCATGACCAGTGTTGACCTCTTGAGGTGGCACAAAGAAAAAACCCGCCTAAATGATCTGACAAAGTATAATACAGTATTGTCAATGTGATCATTACTGTAATTTAATTATGGAAACATTACAAGCTGGAACAAATTGTGATTGGCGATTAAGTGTGACCTTTATTGGCTTTAGTGAAATTAGATTTTTCAGTTTGTCTAAACACCCAGTAAATACAGTTAAAGTAAAGCTTGCATACTCCTTAGCCAAATACATTTAAACTCAGTTGTTCACAATTCCTGACATTCAATCCAAGTAAAAACTCCCTGCCTTAGGTCAGTTAGGATCTGTTATGCAGGTGAATGAGGACCCAAAAGCGACTTAACGAAAACAGAGTCTTTATTCCAGTATTAGACAAAAGCGATAATCCTGGATATCATCTAGGTGAAAGCAAACACAGGAAAACTGAAATCCACTCGTCAGTAGAGAGGAATGACTGGAGACGCGACCACAGACTGCAGGTCGCTTCGGGAAGGCATCGGCCGTAGCTGACAATGACACCTGCTCACACGCAGCATCTGAAGAAGGTAAAACACGACAGGGCGGAACAAGGACACAGAACAGCGAACATCATACAAGGATCCGACAAGGACAGAAGCGGAAAACAGAGGGAGAAATAGGGACTCTAATCAGAGGGCAAAATAGGGGACAGGTGTGAAAAGAGTAAATGAGGTAGTTAGGAGAATGAGGAACAGCTGGGAGCAGGAACGGAACGATAGAGAGAGAGAGCGAGAGAGGGAGAGAGGGAGGGGGAGAGAGAGGGATAGAAAGAGGGAAAGAACCTAATAAGACCAGCAGAGGGAAACGAATAGAAGGGAAGCACAGAGACAAGACATGATAATCAATGACAAAACATGACAGGATCACCACTTTATTTTAAGAATATGAAATGTCAAAATAATGGTAGAGATAACTATTTATTTCAGCTTTTATTTCTTTCATCACATTCCCAGTGGGTCAGAAGTTTACATACACTCAATTAGTATTTGGTAGCATTGCCTTTAAATTGTTTAACTTGAGTCAAACATTTCAGGTAGCCTTCCACATTTCCACACAATAAGTTGGGTGAATTTTGGCCAATTCCTCCTAAAGGAGCAGGTGTAACTGAGTCAGGTTTGTAGGCCTCCTAGCTCACACACGCTTTTTCATCCACAGGTACACCTACAATGGACTCAAATGATGCCTATAGCCTATCAGAAGCTTCTAAAGCCATGACATCATTTTCTGGAATTTTCCAAGCTGTTTAATGCACAGTCAACTTAGTGTATGTAAACTTCTGACCCACTGGAATTGTGATACAGTGAATTATAAGTGAAATAATCTGTCTGTAAACAATTGTTGGAAAAATTACTTATGTCATGCACAAAGTAGATGTCCTAAACGACTTGCCAAAACTAATAGTTTGTTAATGTGACTAGGGGGCAGTATTTTCATTTTTGGGAAAATAACATTCCCGTAGTAAACGGGATATTTTGTCAGGACAAGATGCTAGAATATGCATATAATTGACAGCTTAGGATAGAAAACACTCTAAAGTTTCCAAAACTGTAAAAATATTGCCTGTGAGTATAACAGAACTGATATTGCAGGCAAAAGCCTGAGAGAAATCCAATCTGGAAGGGACTCTCATCTTTTGAAACTCTGCGTTCCAATTGAGCAGTGAATGGGCTATCAACCAGATTACTTTTTCTCCGTATTCCCCAAGGTGTCTACAGCATTGTGACGTAGTTTTACGCATTTATGTTGAAGAATACCCGTAAGCAGCTACATTGCGCAACTGGTCACCTGATGGCTCCCAGAGTGATTCTCGCGTAAAATACAGAGGTAGCCATTATTCCAATCGGTCCTACTGAAAAACCAATTGTCCCGGTGGATATATTATCGAATAGATATTTGAAAAACACCTTGAGGATTGATTATAAACAACTTTTGCCATGTTTGTCGATATTATGGAGCTAATTTGGAATATTTTTCTGCGTTTTCGTGACTGCAATTTCCTGGCGATTTCTCAGCCAAACGTGAAGAACAAACGGGAGCTATTTCGCCTACAAAAATAATATTTTGGGAAAAAAGGAACATTGGCTATCTAACTGGGAGTCTCGTGAGTGAAAACATTCGAAGCTCATCAAAGGTAAACGATTTAATTTGATTGCTTTTCTGATTTCCGTGACCAAATTACCTGCTGCTAGCTGGACAAAATGCTATGCTAGGCTATCGATAAACTTACACAAATGCTTGTCTAGCTTTGGCTGTAAAGCATATTTTGAAAATCTGAGATGACAGGGTGATTAACAAAAGGCTAAACTATGTCTCAATGTATTTCACTTGTGATTTTCATGAATAGGAATATTTTCTAGGAATATGTATGTCCGTTGCGTTATGATAATTAGTGGCAATCAATGATTACGCTCCCGCACGCGACATTTGTGAAGGAGTTGTAAAATTAGTTTTAATGATTCCAACCTAAGTGTATGTAAACTTCTGACTTCAAACTGTATGTTGAATAATCTCTCTGTGTCACTACCCTGTGGATGTACATAAGGCTTCAGAGACTAAAGACAGATAACTTACTTTTCTCTAGTGTGTCAGTAAGCTCCTTCTGGTCCATGTTCCTCAACACATGCAGTGTGATCTCCAGAGCACCCTCTCTGGCACTGTTCTCCTGCTTCTCATCTTCAGTGTCTAGTCCTCCCTCATCCTCTCTGGGACTCTCAAAACAATCTGGTGAATTTGGATTTAGAATACTCTTTATCCTTTTCAATTCACTCTTCACAAAAGTGATAATGTAAAGTATAGAAAAATAAGAAACATCACGTCATATGCACAGATAATACATTATACATCCTGCATTTACTATTAGCACTATGGTGGAAGAGCCAGCTCACCGTAAATACGGAGAACAGGTCCATTAGTTGAGTCTGGGCAGGCTGACCACTGAACATCTCTGACTGTGGTCCTTCCTGCTTGTCTCTGAACAAAACAAGAGATAGTAGCTGGACACTTATGAAATATGAGATAAAGATAATTTTCAGTGATGCTCCTAGCTAGGTCTGCAGGATGTGAGTTTTGAATTGTAAAGGTGTGTAAGGAAGAGAGGGATAGCAGAGGAATATTTAAATCAAATTTTATTTGTCACATGCTTTGTAAACAACAGGTGTAGACTAACAGTAAAATGCTTACCAACAATGCAGAGAGAAAAAAACATAAATACACGAGGAATAACTGCACAATGAGTAATAATAACTTGGCTATATACTGTACCAGTACCGAGTCGATGTGCAGGGGTACAAGGGAATTGAGGTAGATATGTACATATTGGTAGGGGTAAAATGACTAGGCAACAGGGTAGATAACAAACAGTAGCAGCAGTGTATGTGATGAGTCAAAGGAGTTAGTGCGAAGAGGGTCAATGCAGAAAGTCCGGGTAGCTATTTGGTTAATTATTTAGTAGTCTTATGGCTTAGTGGTAGAAGCTGTTCAGGGTTCTGTTGGTTCCAGACTTGGTGCATCGGTACCCCTTGCCGTGCGTTAGCAGAGAGAAGAGTCTGTGTCTTTGACTATTTTTAGGGCTGTCTAAGTAAGGTGTGGTTCACTCAATGTGTAGTCTACTGTACCAAGGGCCAAATTCAATCAAACCTTCTTATGTTTCCAAACAAATGTCTGTATACATGTGTCCCTCATAAATCTGTTATGCAGGTGAATGAGGACCCAAAAGCGACTTAACGGAAACAGAGTCTTTATTCCAGTTTTAGACAAAAGCGATAATCCTGGATATTATCAAGGCAAATGCAAACACAGGAAAACTGAAATCCACTCGTCAGTAGAGAGGAATGACTGGAGACGCGACCACAGACTGCAGGTCGTTTCGGGAAGGCACCGGCCGTAGCTGACATTGACACCTGCTCACACGCAGCATCTGAAGAAGGTAAAACACGACAGAGCGGAACAAGGACACAGAACAGCGAACATCAAGCAAGGATCCGACAAGGACAGAAGCGGAAAACAGAGGGAGAAATAGGGACTCTAATCAGAGGGCAAAATAGGGGACAGGTGTGAAAAGAGTAAATGAGGTAGTTAGGAGAATGAGGAACAGCTGGGAGCAGGAACGGAACGATAGAGAGAGAGAGAGAGAGAGAGAGAGAGAGAGAGAGAGAGAGAGAGAGGAGAGGGAGGGGGAGAGAGAGGGATAGAAAGAGGGAAAGAACCTAATAAGACCAGCAGGGGGAAACGAACAGAAGGGAAAGCACAAGGACAAGACATGACAATATATGACAAAACATGACAAAATCAGTCTCAAGAGTTCTTACCTTTTGCCATCGGAAGAGTATTTCCTCCTGAACTCTTTTGACTGCCCATTGACCAGTCACTCTTCCTGAACTCTTTTGAATGCCCCATTGACCAGTCACTCTTCCTGAACTCTTTTGAATGCCCCATTGACCAGTCACTCTTCCTGAACTCTTTTGAATGCCCCATTGACCAGTCACTCTTCCTGAACTCTTTTGAATGCCCCATTGACCAGTCACTCTTCCTGAACTCTTTTGAATGCCCCATTGACCAGTCAATCTTTCTGAACTCTTTTGAATGCCCCATTGACCAGTCACTCTTCGTGGACACAGTTGAGTGTATGGGTGTCTGGTCTCTCCTGCTGGACCCTGTCAAAAGGAAAGCGGTACTAAAACACATCAAATGCATTGAAGTAGCTGATTTTCTGTCAACATCACAATTTACTGTGCAGAAATGTACAAATCACACAAACCTTTGATCAGTGGAAACCTCTCAAATCAAATGAAATGTATTTATATAGCCCTTCGTACATCAGCTGATATCTCAAAGTGCTGTACAGAAACCCAGCCTAAAACCCCAAACAGCAAGCAATGCAGGTGTAGAAGCACGGTGGCTAGGAAAAACTCCCTAGAAAGGCCAAAACCTAGGAAGAAACCTAGAGAGGAACCAGGCTATGTGGGGGTGGCCAGTCCTCTTATGGCTGTGCCGGGTGGAGATTATAACAGAACATGGCCAAGATGTTCAAATGTTCATAAATGACCAGCATGGTCGTATAATAATAAGGCAGAACAGTTGAAACTGGAGTAGCAGCATGGTCAGGTGGACTGGGGACAGCAAGGAGTCATCATGTCAGGTAGTCCTGGGGCATGGTCCTAGGGCTCAGGTCAGTTGAAACTGGAGCAGCAGCACGGCCAGGTGGACTGGGGACAGCAAGGAGTCATCATGTCAGGTAGTGCTGGGGCATGGTCCTAGGGCTCAGGTCCTCAGAGAGAGAGAAAGAAAAAGAGAAGGAGACAATTAGAGAACGCACACTTAGATTCACACAGGACACCGAATAGGACAGGAGAAGTACTCCAGATATAACAAACTGACCCTAGCCCCCCGACACATAAACTACTGCAGCATAAATACTGGAGGCTGAGACAGGAGGGGTCAGGAGACATTCTCCTTGTCTAAAGTTGTATGGAGGATCCATTGACATGCCACTTTTCATGGACACACAGCTGTGAACAGGTGAATCTGCTCTCCTGCCTGATTGTGCTTGATTGGGAAACAGAGGCAGACCTTCCGTTTCTCATCTATTCTAATGATGAAGTCATGGGATTGCAAACCCTCACACAATAACACTTGTACATACACAGGGAACCACGCAATTTCAGTCTAGCTTCATTGTCAGGGTCAAGTTCCTCAGAGTGCCTCCTTTTAGAAGCAATGTGCTCCTCATCTCCCTCCCTAGAAATACACATTTGTTAGGCAGTGGCCCCCTCCTCTCTCACCCCAGAGAGACCAATTTGAGAGGCAGTGGCCCCCTCCTCTCTCTCTCTCCCCATAGAGACACATTTGAGAGGCAGTGGCCCCCTCCTCTCTCTCTCCCCATAGAGATACATTTGAGAGGCAGTGGCCCCCTCCTCTCTCTCCCCCCATAGAGACCAATTTGAGAGGCAGTGGCCCCCTCCTCTCTCTCCCCCCATAGAGACACATTTGAGAGGCAGTGGCCCCCTCCTCTCTCTCTCCCTATAGAGACACATTTGAGAGGCAGTGGCCCCCTCCTCTCTCTCTCTCAGTGCCTTAGACAGCTGCACCACTCAGCAGGCTAGACAATAGTATTTACACAAAAAATATCAGACACCACTTCTGTATGAGACTAAACATCCAGCATTTTAAACAGAGTTTTTTTACACCAATATAATATATATAGTGCCTACAGAAAGTATTTACACCCCTTGACTGTCTCCACATTTTATATTGTTACAGCCTGAATTAAAAGTAGATGTATTGTGCCTTTCGAAATTTGTACAAATTCATTAAACATTTAAAGCTGAAATGTCTTGAGTCAATAAGTATTCAAACCCTTTGTTATGGTAAGTCTAAATCAGTTCAGAGATACAATTTTGTAGATGTACTGTGATTGTAGATTTTAGTTTCATTATGATGAATATGAATGAAATTTGATACACTCCCATTAGAAGTATAACTTTGATTTTGATTTATTATGATGTATTTTGATATAGAAGCTAAAAACGAATTGCTTGGATTAAAATGTCATGATTATTATCACACAAGTGATGAGAATGGAATGGAAAATGTTATTTTTGTGCTTTTCTAATAACCAATTTATGTGTTTATGCAAGTGACTGATTTTATATGAATCCTCATCCTCTGATGTTAATGTTGAATTAATTGTTAATAGGCTTAATCAAGCAAATACAGCCTTCTTTATATAAGAGAACTAACGGGACTGCCCCGGGTAGAGCTCCTGATCGACAGGTGTACTTGGTGCATTAACTTGGTTGAAACCTCTCTAGCATGCTGATAATAAAGACTGATTCATTTAAGATTGGCTTTGAGTGTCCTGTGTAGAATTTCCATGACAATATATACAGTGCATTTGGAAAGTATTCAGACCCCTTTAATTTTTTCCACATGTTATTACATTACAACCGTGTTCTAAAATTGACTAAAAAAATTTATTCCCCTACACAGAATACCCCATAATGACAAAGACAAAAACAGCTTACATTTTTGTTGTTGCAAATGTAAAATATAAATAACCTGAAATAACATTTACATAAGTATTCAGACCCTTTACTCAGTACTTTGATGAAGTGATTACAGCCTTGAGTCTTCTTGGGTGACGCTACAAGCTTGGCACACCTGTATTTAGGGAGTTTCTCACATTCTTCTCTGCATATCCTATCAAGCGCTGTAAGGCTGGGTGGGGAGCACAGCTATTCTCAGGTCTCTCCAGAGATATTCGATCAGGTTCAAGTCCGGGCTCTGGCTGGGCCACTCAAGGTCATTCAGACTTGTCCTGAACCCACTCCTGCATTGTCTTGGCTGTGTGTTTTGGGTAGTGGTGCTGTTGGAAGGTCCCAGTTCATGCCGCTGAAAAACATCCCACCAGCATGATGCTGTCACCACCATGCTTCACTGTAGGGATGGTGCCAGGTTTCCTCCAGATGTGATGCTTGACATTCAGGTAAGAGATCAAACTTAGTTTCAGCAGACCAGAGAATCTTGTTCCTCGTGGTCTGAGTCCTTTAGGTGCCTTTTGACAAAACAGCAAGTGGGCTGTCATGTGCGTTTTACTGAGGAGTGGCTTCTGTCTGGCCACTCTACCTTAAAGGCCTGATTGGTGGAGTGCTGCAGAGATGGCTGTCCTTCTGGTAGGTTCTCCCATCTCCACAATGGAACTCTGGAGCTCTGTCAGAGTGACCAGAGTGGTCACCTCCCTGACAATTTTATTGGTCACATACACGTAATCAGCAGATGTTATTGCAGGTATAGCAAAATGCTTGTGCTTCTAGCTCCAACAGATTACACAACATATATACACACACACATCTAAGTAGGAATGAATTAAGACTCTATACATATGGACGAGCAATGTCAGAGCGGAGCAGACTAATATACAGTAGAATAGTATAGAAAAAAACAGTATATAGCTGAGTAATGCAAGAATTATTAAGTGAATGAGATACTGTAGAATTGTATAGAAAACAGTGTATACATGAGATGAGTAATGCCAGATATGTAAACATTAAGTGACTAAGATACCATATAATACAGTATATACACACATATGAGATTAGTAATGCCAGATATGTAAACATTATTAAAGTGACTAGTGTTCCATTCCTTAAGGTGGTCAGTGATTCCTAGTCTATACATATAGGCAACAGCCTCTAATGTGCTAGTGATGGCTGTTTAACAGTCTGATGGCCTTGAGATAGAAGCTGTTTTTCCAGTCTCTAGGTCCCATCTTTGATGCACCTGTACTGTCCTCGCCTTCTGGATGATAACGGGGTGAACAGGCAGTAGCGCGGGTGGTTGATGTCCTTGATGATCTTGTTGGCCATCCTGTGACATTGGGTGCTGAGAAACAGACGCCTCACAAGTCCTAAAATGGCAGCTTCGTTTAATAGTACCCGCAAAACACCACTCTCAACGTCAACAGTGAAGAGGTGACTCCAGGATGCTGGCCTTCTAGTCCACAGTAACAAAGAAAACCATATCTCAGACTGGCCAATAAAATGAAAAGATTAAGATGGGCAAAAGAACAGACACTGGACATAGATATGACTTTTTCTTTGCAACTCTGCCTAGAAGGCCAGCATCCCTGAGTCACCTCTTCACTGTTGACGTTGAGACTGGTGTTTTGCGGGTATTATTTAATGAAGCTGCCAGTTGAGGACTTGTGAGGCGTCTGGCCTCCCACTGACCTTCTATTTTGGCTAGACCCAGTTTGCGCTTTCAGTGAAGGGACTAGTACACAGCGTTATATGAGATCTTCAGTTTCTTGGCAATTTCTCACATGGAATAGCCTTCATTTCTCAGAACAAGAATAGACTGACGAGTTTCAGAAGAAAGCTCTTTGTTTCTGGCCATTTTGAGCCTGTAATCGAACCCACAAATGATGCTCCAGCTACTCAACTAGTCAAAAGAAGGACAGTTTTATTGCTTCTTTAAATCAGAACAGTTTTCAGCTGTGCGAGCATAATTGCAAAAGGGTTTTTTCTAATGATCAATTAGCCTTTTAAAAATGATAAACTTAGATTAGCTAACACAACGTGCCTTTGGAACACAGGAGTAATGGTTGCTGATAATGGGCCTCTGTACGCCTATGTAGATATTCCATAACAAATCAGCCGTTTCCAGTCATTTACAACATTAACAATGTCTCTACTGTATTTCTGATCAATTTGATAAAAGACCCAAAATTTGCTTTTCTTCCAAAAACAAGGACATTTGTGACCCCAAACTTTTGAATGGTAGTGTAGATACACTTAGTGTACGAAACATTAACTCTTTCCATGACATAGACTGACTAGGTGAATCCAAGTGAAAGCTTTGATCCCTTATCGGATGTCCACTTCAATCAGTGTCGATGAAGAGGCAGGTTAAAGAAAGATTTAAGCCTTGAGACGTGCCCTGACGAATTGAGGAGCGAGAGAGAGCGTGAGAGAGAACTACTTTTTTGTTTTGACAAACCATCTATAAAATACAGTCCGCTGTTTAATTTGTTATCCTGATGTGGCCCTTCAGCCAAAAAGTTTGCCCACCCCTGGGATATGAGATAGAGAAAAGTTCACATAAACACAATGAGAATTTAACTGCATCCCCAGAATTGATCAAATTTAAATGGATTCCCAACCCAGGTAATGACCCACAGGTGACCCACAGGTCCACAAATGCACTCAAAGCGCCGCTGTGTACCTAACTCCGACAGAGTCCACTGGGAGTAAAGTCACACCTCGCCGACCACCAGCTAATGGAACAGACACATACCTCCATTAAATCCCTGAAACTGGAAATAGCCTTGCAGGTGAGACTTGGGGCTGCTGTTCTCAAAGGCCATTGGCTGCCTTGGGACTGGAGCGGTGACCCTACCTGTCACAGATTACATCAGCACGTGGAGGGGGGCCTCAGTTGTACTGACAGACCCCATGGAGCATGTCCAGAACATTGGGCACACATGGCTGTGAGGACTTGTGGTGTGGCTATGTGGGCTGGTGTGATGGGTCCCCAGACTCGCTTTCTGTCACTTAAAATATTAGTATGTCATGGTAAAAGAATGGTTATTCAAGTGTGATGAAGTAAAGTGTTGGATATGCTATTTTGGTTCATGCAGACCTATGTAATGTTGTGTCCTGCTGTTTAACCTATTGAACGATGGTATACTGTACTGTCCAGAAGTACTAATGTTTTATATAATGTAGTGTATTGGACTATCTGTAGGAATATCCACCTCCAGTCTTGGAGAGCCGCTATCCCTCTCTTCAGGTCGACTTAACTGATCTACATATAACAATGACTGGCCTAAGAGCCACTCACTCGCACACCTGTGCTTCCCGGTTGTTTATTAGACAAGGGTGGAAACCTGCAGGCCCTTGACAACTGGCCTTAAATAGTCCTTTAAGTCGGTGTATTCTTGAAGGACTTGGCTGGGGCATAGCCGCAGTAACACATCTTGAGCTGAGGTGGGTGGACATGAATGTACTTGTATTGCAGAGAGGCTCATTGTGTTGTGTGTGCTATTCAAGCTGAAAACTTCCTTAGTCCTCATTTACTTCATCTGGTACTTTTCATCCATCATATGACTGTCTCATATTGATATAAACTAACTTCCTAGAAAGAGAACATTTTTTATGAAGAATTGGCCCAGGAATAAGAGAGAGGAAGAGAAGCTACTGTCGAAGTATAGTTCATCAAAGTACAAACAAAACAGTCAAAGTGCTATCTAGAACCTAAAATGATTATTCAGCTGTCCCCATAGGACCAAAAAGAGTTGTACCTAGAACCACAAATGGTTCTCCAATGGGGACAGCCAAAGATTCCTTGTGGAACTCTTTTTTTCTAAGAGTGTAGCACAGTAGCCAGATTAGACTACAGCTCAGTGACAATGATATATGAGTCCGCTATAGTTCTCTATGAGGAAAGATGTAAGAAAAGGTCAGCGGAAAAGAGGATGAGCAGAGAAACTGAACTTAAAGTGAGATTAACAAGAGCTCTGGAGGTTTCAGGGCGCATGGATGGGTTGTGCCTGAGGAGCTCCCTAATTCAATAGAATGGAGAAAATTGACCATTTGAGAATATGGGGAGAATGTGTGACATTTTAGTTTCCTATTAATCCCAGCAAAATCAACCTTGGAAAGAGGAGAGGGAAAATACAAATGTATTTTTGACCTTTACATTGAGGAGTATTTCCCCCTTTTGGTATGAAAGTTAAGAAATACAAGGTTAAAAAAAACTGTGTTCTCGATGTTTACTGTGCTTTCCACATATAGATTCAGTCAAAGATGTAACCTCAAACTCAATGAGGTGAGACTTACATTTGAGCACTTTTATTACATTTTATACAATGGGTGGTTTGGAATTCCCATTGTTAGAGCCTATCCTGCCTATGATATACTAGACAACACATGGTCACATTCATAAAAAGTTCCATCTTTACATTGTTACCTAGAAACGCACTACTTGTTTAACAGCTCCACTGTCTCATCTGCCCAGCGACACAACTTAACTTGATCTTCACTGTAAAAAGCATCTCTACATTATCTCAGACATTTGCAACATTGTTGTAATATTTTTGTAATTTAGCAGGTGCTCTTCTCCAGAGCGACTTACAAATAATAAGTGCATACATTTTCATACTTTAAAAAAATGTAAATTCAATCTCCACTGTGTCCCATAATAATGAATGTGATGGGAGATTGGTAAAGCTCACCTTGTCTTCTCCGGACAAGCTTTTTTCCAGATGCCCCAAACAATCGGAAAGGGGATTCATCAGAGAACATGACTTTACCCCAGTCCTCAGCAGTCCAATCCCTGTACCTTTTGCAGAATATCAGTCTGTCACTGATGTTTTTCCTGGAGAGAAGTGGCTTCTTTGAACCGCTCTCTTTGAAGTTCTTGATGATCCGATAAATGGTTGATGTAGGTGCTATCTTACTGGCAGCAATATCCTTGCCTGTGAAGCTATTTTTGTGCAAAGGAATGATGACGGCACATGTTTCCTTGCAGGTAACCATGGTTGATAGAGGAAGAACAATGATTACAAGCACCACCCACCTTTTGAAACTTCCAGTCTATTATTCAAACTCAATCAGCATGACAGAGTGATCTCCAGCTTTGTCAACACTCACACCTGTGTTAATGAGATAAACACTGACATGATGTCAGCTGGTCCTTTTGTGGCAGGGCTGAAATGCAGTGTAAATGTTTTTGGGGGATTCAGTTAATTTGCAAGGCAAAGATGGACTTTGCAATTAACTGCAATTCATCTGATCACTCTTCATAACATTCTGGAGTATATGCAAATTGCCATCATACAAACTGAGGCAGCAGACTTTGTGAAAATGAATGTGTCATTCTCAATTTTTGTCCATGACTGTACATAAAATACTCTAATGTCAAAGTGGAAGAAATATAATTAAAGATAAAAATAAAATAAAAATCATAACTAAAATAGTTGTTGCGTAAGTCTTCAGCCCCTTTGTTTAGGCAAGCCTAAATTTGTTCAGGAGTAATTTTGACGTAGAAAATCACATTTAGTTACATGGACTCACTTGGTGTGAAATAATAGGGGTTGACATGATTTTTTGACGACTTACCCTTCCTCTGTCCCCCATACATGCAACATCTGTCACGCCCTGATCTGTTTCACCTGTCTTTGTGATTGTCTCCACCCACCTCCAGGTGTCACCCATTAGTCCCTGGATATTTATTCCGGTGTTCCCTGTTGCCAGTTTTCTTGTCAAGTCGACCAGTGTGTTTTTCAGTGATCCTGTTTTTTCATCTCTTTTGCTAGTCCTCCTGGTTTTGACCCCTGCCTACCTTGACTCTGAACTTGCCTGCCTGACCATACTGCCTGTCCTGACCTCAAGCCTGCCTGACCATACTGCCTGTCCTGACCTGAAGCCTGCCTGCCACAAAGTACATTTACATTTACATTTACATTTAAGTCATTTAGCAGACGCTCTTATCCAGAGCGACTTACAAATTCAAGAAGGAAAGAAATTCCACAAATTAACTTTTTGTTTATTTTATTTATTTAACCGGGCAAGTCAGTTAAGAACAAATTTTATTTACAATGATGGCCTAGGAACAGTTTAACACTTGTTTGGTTACTACATGATTCCATATTATTGTTATTTCATAGTTTTGATGTCTTCACTATTATTCTACAATGTAGAACATTGTAAAAATAAAGAAAAACCTGGAATGAGTAGGTGTGTCCAAACTTTTGACTGGTACTGTATATCATTTTTTGTTGCCTTTTTTTATAATTTGGGTTTATCAGAGTTCTGCTGTAGGATTTAAATCATGGTCTAGAAACCTACAGAGAGAATCTGCACAATCTCCCTCTATTTTCTGCTGCCTCTCTGCCTCTCTCTCTGCCTGCCACTCTCTGCCTGCCACTCTCTGCCTGCCACTCTCTGCCTCTCACTCTCTGCCTCTCACTCTCTGCCTGCCACTCTCTGCCTGCCACTCTCTGCCTGCCACTCTCTGCCTGCCACTCTCTGCCTGCCACTCTCTGCCTGCCACTCTCTGCCTGCCACTCTCTGCCTCTCACACTCTGCCTCTCACACTCTGCCTCTCACACTCTGCCTGCCACTCTCTGCCTCACACTCTGCCTGCCTCCTGCTCTCTGCCTGCCACTCTCTGCCTGCCACTCTCTGCCTGCCACTCTCTGCCTGCCACTCTCTGCCTGCCACTACTTCCTGGACTTTGACCTTATTTATGATCTTCTGCCTGTCCACGACCATTCTCTTGCCTGCCCCTTTGATTATAATAAATATCAGACTCGAACGATCTGCTTCCCGTATCTGCATCTGGGTCTCACCCTGTGCCCTTATCTGTAAGGTCCCTCAGTCAGGTATTGAATTTCAAGCACAGATTCAATTAGAAAGACAGGGGAGCTTTTCAAATCCTCATAAAGAAGGGCAGTGATTACTATATGGGTAACAATAACAAATCATACATAGAATATGTCTTTAAGAATAGTCAAAATAATTTTGTGGATTATGTATTAAAGTACACAGACATCAAAGATACAGTCATCCTTCTGAACTGAACTGCAGGACAAGAATGAAACTGCTCAGGGATGTTATGAGGCCATTGGTGATTTTAAAACAGCCAGAGTTCAATGGCTGTGAGGGGAGAACTGAGGATGGATCAACAACACTGTAGTGACTCCACAATAATGTGAAAAGAAGAAAACATATAGAGAATAAAAAATATTTTCCAAAACATGCATCTTGTATGCAACAAGGCACTAAAGTAATATAGCAAAAAAACACAAAGGAATACACATTTTGACCTAAATGCAAAACTTATGCTTAGGGAAAATCCAACAAAACACATCACTGACTAACAGCCTCATTTTCTTTTTTTGAATTTTATCCCCTTTTCTCCCCAATTTCGTGGTATCCAATTGTTAGTAGTTACTATCTTGTCTCATCGCTACAACTCCCGTACGGGCTCGGGAGAGACGAAGATCGAAAGCCATTCGTCCTCCGAAACACAACCCAACCAAGCCGCACTGCTTCTTAACACAGCACGCATCCAACCCTGAAGCCAGCCACACCAATGTGTCAGAGGAAACACCGTGCACCCGGTGACCTGGTTAGCGTGCAGCCCGGCCCGCCACAGGAGTCGCTAGTGCGCGATGAGACAAGGATATCCCTACCGGCCAAACCCTCCCTAACCCGGGCGACACTAGGCCAATTGTGCATCGCCCCACGGACCTCCAGGTCGTGACCAGCTGCAACAGAGCCTGGGCGTGAACCCAGTCTCTGGTGGCACAAGATCACTGCGCCACCCGGGAGGCCGACAGCCTCCTTTTCACCATAGTGGTGGCTGCATCATGGTACGGGTATGCGTAACATCGGAAAATAGTGGGGAGTTTCAGCACAAAAAAACGTGATGGAGCTAAGCACAGGCAAAATCCTACAGGAAAACCTGCTTCAGTCTCCTTAACACCAGACACTGGGAGAGGAATTTAAATTTCAGCAGGACAATAGGAAAAGAGTATACCTAGTCAATTGCCCAACTAAATGCATTCAACCGAAATGTGTCTTCTGCATCCAACCCAACCCCTCTGAATCAGAGAGGTGCAGGGGGCTGCCTTAAATCGACGTCATCAGCGCCAGAGGAAATGGCTGCCGTTTTCCGGGCTTCTAACCAATTGTGTTATTTTGTGTGGTTTTTCTTATTGTTTGTAACTGGTGTGTACATAATGGTTCTGCCACAATCTCTTATGACTGGAAATAGCTTCTGGATAGCAGAACAGCGATTACTCACCTTGAACTGGACAAAGACCTTTTCTTTAACTAGTTGGACACAAATGATTTACTGCTGATACCAGACCAGGTCCAAATCCCAGTCATTAGCATAAAAAAGCGACGCAGATACAGGGGACGCAGGTCTGGGTGCCTCGTGAGAATTTGTTTGTTGGTGAGTGGGTAACCTGCCTCTACCATAGGTTAGGACATCTACTTTGTGCATGACAAGTAATTCTTCCAACCGTTGTTTACAGACAGATGATTTCACTTATAATTCACTGTATTACAATTCCAGTGGGTCATAAGTTTACATACACTAAGTTGACTGTCCCTTTAAACAGCTTTGAAAATGACAGAAAATGATGTCATGGCTTTAGAAGCTTCTGATAGGCTAATTGACATCATTTGAGTCAATTGGAGGTGTACCTGTGGATGATTTTCAATGTCTACCTTCAAACTCAGTGCCTCTTTGCCTCACATCATGGGAAAATCTAAAGAAATCAGACCTCCACAAGTCTGGTTCATTCTTGGGAGCAGGTAACACGTTCATCTGTACAAACAACAGTACGCAAGTATAAACACCATGGGACCATGCAGCCGTCTGTAGCGGTCGTCGGTGGAAGATGGACAAAAGCGCAGAGTGGTACTTGTTCCTGTTATTTATTTAAACAACATCTAACAAAGAAACGAAAAACCACAACTAAACCAGCTCCGTCAGGTACAAAACAGAAAGTATAATCACCCACAACTCAAGGGTGAAAACAGACTGCCTAAGTATGGTTCTCAATCAGGGACAACGATTGACAGCTGCCTCTGATTGAGAACCATGCCAGGCCAAACACAGAAATACCAAATCATAGAAAAAAGAACGTAGGCTGCCCGCCCAACTCACGCCCTGAACATACTAAAACACAGACATCAAAAGGAACTACTGCTCAGGAAGGAGACGGGTTATGTCTCCTAGAGATTAACATACTTTGGTGCGAAAAGTGAAAATCTATCCCAGAACAACAGCAAAGGACATTGTGAAGATGCTGCAGGAAGCAGGTACAAAATTATCAATATCCACAGTAAAACAAGTCCCATATCGACATAACATGAAAGGCCGCTCAGCAAGGAAGAAGCCACTGCTCCAAAACTGTCTTTAAAAAGACAGACTACGGTTTGCAACTGCACATGGGGACAAAAATCATACTTTTTGGAGAAATGAGGGTGGGAAAGTATGTGGATATATTGAAGCAACATCTCAAGACATCAGTCAGGAAGTTAAAGCTTGGTCGCAAATGGGTCTTCCAAATGGACAATGATCCCAAGCATACTCCCAAAGTTGTGGCAAAATAGCTTAAGGACAACAAAGATAAGGTATTGGAGTGGCCATCATAAAGCCCTGACCTCAATCCCATAGAACATTTGTGGGCAGAACTGAAAAAGTGTGTGTGAGCAAGGAGGCCTACAAACCTGACTCAGTTACACCAGCTCCTTTAGTAGGAATAGGTCAAAATTCACCCAACTTATTGTGGGAAGCTTGTGGAAGGCTACCCTAAATGTTTGACCCAAGTTAAACAATTTAAAGCAATGCTACCAAATACTAATTGAGTGTATGTATACTTCTGACCCATTGGGAATGTGATGAAAGAAATACAATTCTGAAATAAATCATTCTCTCTAATATTATTCTGACATTTCACATTCTTAAAATAAAGTGGATTCTAACTGACCTAAGATAGGGAATTTTTACTTGGATTAGATGTCCGGCATTGTGAAAAACTGAGTTTAAATGTATTTGGCTAAGGTGTATGTAAACTTCAGACTCCAACTGTACATGTAAATATATGGATGAGCGAGGGTCGAGCGACTTGGGTAAGGTGCAATAGATGGTATACAATACAGTATAGTGTATACATGTGATATGAGTAATGTAAGATATGAAACATTATTAAAGTGGCATTATTTAGAGTGCATTGTATATACTGACAAGTTATCCATTTATTAAAGTGGCCAGTGATTGGGTCTCAATGTAGGCAGCAGCCTCTCTGAGTTAGTGATTGCTGTTTAACAGTCTGATGGCCTTGAGATGGAAGCTGTTTTTCAGTCTCTCAGTCCCAGCTTTGATGCACCTGTACTGACCTCGCCTTCTGGATGGTAGCGGTGTGAACAGGCAGTGACTAGGGTGGTTGATGTCATTGATTATCTTTTTGGCCTTCCTGTGACATCGGGTGCCGTAGGTGTCATGAAGGGCAGGTAGTTTGACGCGTTGTGCAGACCGCACTACCCTCTGGAGAGCCTTGCGGTTGAGGGTGGTGCAATTGCCGTACCAGGCTGTGATACAGCCCGACAGGATGCTCGCAATTGTGCATCTGTAAAAGTTTGTCAGGGTTTTGGGTAACAAATCAAATTTCTTCAGTCAAACTGTCTGTATTAATGGACCATTTCAGTTTGTCTGTGATGTGTACGCCGAGGAACTTAAAACTTTCTACCTTCTTTTACACTGCTTTCCCTTCGATGTGGATATGGGGTGCTCCCTCTGGTGTTTCCTGAAGTCCACAATCATCTCCTTTGTTTTGTTGACGTTGAGTGAGAGGTTGTTTTCCTGACACCACTCGTCGTTGTTTGTAATCAAGCCCACTACTGTTGTTTCGTCTGCAAACTTGATGATTGAGTTGGAGGCGTGCACGAAGGTCAACAGGGCATACAGGAGGGGGCTGAGCACGCACCCCAGTGTTGAGGATCAGCGACGTGGAGATGTTGTTTCCTACATTCACCACCTGGGGGCGGCCTGTCAGAAAGTCCAGGACCCAATTGCACAGGATGGGGTTTAGTAGTTACCTGTATATTCCCAACACTTACTTTAAAAAGCTTCAGAAAATTGATCACCCAGTTATCAGACAGAAACTGTTAGCTACTAGCATCTTCCATTTTAGAAGCCATCTCTTTTACACAACCTGACTTCTGCATCACTATAGTCAGGACTGCAACCTTTTCACAAGCTGAGAATAGACTGTTTGACATTTACTCCAGAAATTGTCTCTCACATTGTTTTGTGTGTGTGTGTGTGTGGCTTCACTTCTACATGCATGTCTGCATACTGTAGGGGTTCAAGAAAGAGAAAGAGAGAGGCAAAACCCCACCTGTGGACAAAAACACATTCACAGAAATATCCTGCTGTTATGTGATTCAAGTAATCCTCTCCCCAGGAGCACCAAGGTAACAAGATATCTCACACAAATTACAACCTGGAGAAGAACAAATGCATCATAAAGGAAGAGCCTCACCAGGCATCATAAGTTGGTGTGTGTGTGCTCCAAAATGACCTCCGCCAGTCCTTGAAAATGCTGATGTTTTGGCTTGGAACAAGAGGGGAAGAACAATGGGTGGGCCTCCACTGGTGGAGTGTGTGCGTGCATGCGTGTGTGACGTGGTAGTGTGACGGCTCTATCTACTGGCAATTTCACATAAACCCAGAGAGCAAGAAGCTCCATTTACTGCTGTTTCATTGTGGAGGAGATAAAAATGACTCTCTCCAGAGTGAGTCGTCATCTCATAAACTCTTTCCAGAGTGAGTCATCATCTCATAGACTCTCTCCAGAGTGAGTCATCATCTCATAAACTCTTTCCAGAGTGAGTCATCTCATAGACTCTCTCCAGAGTGAGTCATCATCTCATAAACTCTTTCCAGAGTGAGTCATCATCTCATAAACTCTTTCCAGAGTGAGTCATCATCTCATAGACTCTCTCCAGTGAGTCATCATCTCATAAACTCTTTCCAGAGTGAGTCATCATCTCATAAACTCTTTCCAGAGTGAGTCATCATCCCATAGACTCTCTCCAGAGTGAGTCATCATCTCATAAACTCTTTCCAGAGTGAGTCATCATCTCAAAGACTTTCTCCAGAGTGAGTCATCATCTCAAAGACTCTCTCCAGAGTGAGTCATCATCTCAAAGACTCTCTCCAGAGTGAGTCATCATCTCAAAGACTTTCTCCAGAGAATGGCTCTCTTCCTCCTGTTCGAAGACAAGGATATATAGAAAAGAAAAACAACAGTCATTTTCACAAGAGACAAGAATTATTTACAGAGTACACATACACTGAGTCAAATGTTCCCTCTAAACTGCGAGCCTGTGTGGGCGTATAGTAGCTCCGAGACTGCCACACAGCTCCCTGGGACTGCTGCAGAAATATTAGGCTACAGAGAGAAGCACAAGATTGAACTTTATTCGACTTTAAAGAGCAGTGGTCACCATTCATAGTCGATCACCAAACATTTCTGTAAAAACCCCAACAATAAAGCCTTGTGTTCCTATTTTTGAATTCGTCTTGGGCTGTTGGTGTAGGCTCACCTGATTCAACTGCCAGGTAGGAAACTGTTGCCCCTTTTCACCATTTCATGTATCTGTGCCTTCCCGGCGGGCCCAGAGAGCAAATCAAGTCCACTATAGGCCTACCACTGGCCAATTAGATAGCTCAGATTACTATGTCTGCAGTAATATAGCAGTCATAAAAGAAAGCTACAGCAAAACTGATTTCAAAACGTTTAAAACCACGAATAGAGAGACCCAACGAATACAGCAAAGAGCTGCTGTTTTTATGAGTGAGTTCATGTTTAAGTTCTTACTCAGCACTGTCAACACATTGCATTCAACACTTTTATAAGTCATAAAATGCGCATTCTTCCTATTTCCATTCAGCGCTACAACAAGCACTGCAGCAGTAATGAATGATTATAAAAGTATATCTATAGGCTTGTTGTTGTTGTTATTATTAGCAGCTATTTTTAATGTCTAAGAATATTTCTCTGTTCTCTTTCTCTGTCCATTGGAGTAACAACATGAATTTGTGCATGATACCCACTGGAATTGTGATACAATTGTTTACAGACATTATTTCACTGTAAGTCGCTCTGGATAAGAGCGTCTGCTAAATGACTTAAATGTAAATGTAAATGTAGGTAGAAAATGTGGTGCGACTCAAGTTTTGCCATCAGCTGGTCAGTGTCAGTGGAGGAAAGGTAGAGTGGAGGGAAGTTGAGAGGCGGAACCTCAGTCTGCTGCTCTTTCCTCCTTTGAGACTGACCATCAGTCAAAATACAAATAAAAAGCGAATTATTTAAATGTATCCTCACTCAGCTGTGCCTCACAAGTAATACAACAACAGATCTATTACCTGTGTGATCTTACAGCCAACCTCAAAAAAATGCACATAACAAATCAATCAAATCAAATAAAATGTATTTATATAGCCCTTCGTACATCAGCTGATATCTCAAAGTGCTGTACAGAAACCCAGCCTAAAACCCCAAACAGCAAGCAATGCAGGTGTAGCAGCACGGTGGCTAGGAAAAACTCCCTAGAAAGGCCAAAACCTAGGAAGAAACCTAGAGAGGAACTAGGCTATGTGGGGTGGCCAGTCCTCTTCTGGCTGTGCCGGGTGGAGATTATAACAGAACATGGCCAAGATGTTCAAATGTTCATAAATTACCAGCATGGTCCAATAATAATAAGGCAGAACAGTTGAAACTGGAGCAGCAGCACGGCCAGGTGGACTGGGGACAGCAAGGAGTCATCATGTCAGGTAGTCCTGAGGCATGGTCCTAGGGCTCAGGTCCTCTGAGAGAGAGAAAGAAAGAGAGGAAGAGAGAATTAGAGAGAGGATACTTAAATTCACACAGGACACCGAATAGGACAGGAGAAGTACTCCAGATATAACAAACTGACCCTAGCCCCCCGACACATAAACTACTGCAGCATAAATACTGGAGGCTGAGACAGGAGGGGTCAGGAGACACTGTGGATAAGCAGGTTAATGTCAAGCCCTGCATGTTATTTCAATATCTCATGGAATCTAGGCCTACATTGAACACTACACATTGGCTGCTACTGCGGGTTGAATGATATAAAAGCTATTTCCATGTTAAAATGTCATGGGGTATTATTTCAACATTGTTTTTGATGGTAGGCTACTCTGGTAGGCCTACATTATGATCAAATAGCTACAGTAGCCTTACTTGACCACTGTTAAAACTGTAACTTAAAGTGGGTACAGCCTAAGTGTTCACAGTAAACACGTGCTGGAAGTAGCACAGAATTTTCCCCACTTTCAAGTTTGCGCTCAGCAGACCTGAAATTTAGTCAGTGCCGAAACATTTTTGAGGGAACATTGACTGAGTGTAAAAAATATTAAGAACACCTACTCTTTCCATGACGTAGACTGACCAGGTGAATACAGGTGACAGCTATGATCTATTATTGAATACACTTCAATAAGTGTAGATGAAGGGGAGGAGACAGGTTAAAGAAGGATGTATGTGTGCAATTCAGAGGAATGGGCAAAACAATTTTAAAAAGTGTCTTTGAACGGGGTATGGTAGTAGGTGACAGGTGCACCGGTTTGATTGTGCAAGAACTGCAACTCTGCTGGGTTTGTCACGCTCAACAGTTTTCTGTGTGTATCACGAATGATCCACCACCCAAAGGCTTCCAAGTGGCGCAGCGGGCTAAGGCACTGCATCTCCGTGCTAGAGGCATCACAACAGACACCCTGGTTTGAATCCAGACTGTATCACAACCGGCCGTGATTGGGAGTCCCATAGGGCGGCACACAATTGGTCCGGGTTTGGCCAGTGCAGGCCATCATTTTAAGTAAGAATTTGTTCTTAACTGACTTGCCTAATTAAATAAAGGTTAAATAAATAAAATCCTAATTCAGCCAACTTGACACAACTATGGGACGCATTGGAGTCAACATGGGCCAGCATCCCTGTGGAACACTTTTGACACCTTGTAGAGACCATCCCCCGACTAATTAAGGCTGTTCTGATGGTAAAAGGGGGTGCAACTCAAAACATTAAGAACACCTTCCTAATATTATCTCAAGAAAACACTTGCCATTGTGTAACAGACACATTCCTATACTTTGCTGTACAATTAACATTGCATTAAAGAAAACATTGAAACATCCACTTAAGATTCTTAATAGAGATAGTTTGAAATTTACTGGGGTGGGGGCTGGTTATCTAACTTTTATTTTGCTTTGGGGAGGGTTGTGTGTTTGTTTTAAATGGGCACAGGGGAGGGTAGTGCATTTGTCCCTGGTCTATATTCGCTCTTTTGCTGGTTTTACTACATCATTTCATCCATCCTATCCATATTACCTCATACCCTTGAATGCGCCTCCCCAGAGAGGAAGTGAAGCGAAGGATAACTGGGTCGAAAATCTGTCTTCTCCAGCAGGTGGCGTATTTTTATTTATTTTTCGCTCACCAAGCGTGGAGTTTTTGTATGGAGGTCAGCGAGAGTGTCGAATTTGGTTTAACAAAAAATGTAATGGCTTATTTGCTACGTGTGGTTTATTTGATAGCATAGAAATGTCATAATGCTTAGGTTGAGTGAGTGAGTGTATTAATGTACAGTGCCTTCAGATTTTTTTACATTTTTTTAAATGTTTGCTAATTTCTTGAAAATTAAATACAGAAAAATCTCATTTACAATAAGATTCACACCACTGAGTCAATATACACTGCTCAAAAAAATAAAGGGAACACTTAAAACAACACAATGTAACTCCAAGTGAATCACACTTCTGTGAAATCAAACTATCCACTTAGGAAGCAACACTGATTGACAATAAATTTCACATGCTGTTGTGCAAATGGTATAGACAACAGGTGGAAATTATAGGCAATTAGCAAGACACCACCAATAAAGGAGTGGTTCTGCAGGTAGGGATCACAGACCACTTCTCAGTTCCTATGATTCCTGGCTGATGTTTTGGTCACTTTTGAATGCTGGCGGTGCTTTCACACTAGTGGTAGCATGAGACGGAGTCTACAACCCACACAAGTGGCTCAGGTAGTGCAGCTCATCCAGGATGGCACATCATTGCGAGCTGTGGCAAGAAGGTTTGCTGTGTCTGTCAGTGTAGTGTCCAGAGCATAGAGGCGCTACCAGGAGACAGGCCAGTACATCAGGAGATGTGGAGGAGGCCGTAGGAGGGCAACAACCCAGCAGCAGAACCGCTACCTCCGACCTTTGTGCAAGGAGGAGCAGGAGGAGCACTGCCAGAGCCCTGCAAAATTACCTCCAGCAGGCCACAAATGTGCATGTGTCTGCTCAAACGGTCAGAAACAGACTCCATGAGGGTGGTATGAGGGCCCGATGTCCACAGGTGGGGGTTGTGCTTACAGCCCAACGCCGTGCAGGACGTTTGGCATTTGCCAGAGAACACCAAGATTGGCAAATTCGCCACTGGCACCCTGTGCTCTTCACAGATGAAAGCAGGTTCACACTGAGCACGTGACAGACGTGACAGAGTCTGGAGACGCCATGGAGAACGTTCTGCTGCCTGCAACATCCTCCAGCATGACCGGTTTGGCGGTGGGTCAGTCATGGTGTGGGGTGGCATTTCTTTGGGGGGGCCGCACAGCCCTCCATGTGCTCGCCAGAGGTAGCCTGACTGCCATTAGGTACCGAGATGAGATCCTCGGACCCCTTGTGAGACCATATGCTGGTGTGATTAGCCCTGGGTTCCTCCTAATGCAAGACAATGCTAGACCTCATGTGACTGGAGTGTGTCAGCAGTTCCTGCAAGAGGAAGGCATTGATGCTATGGACTGGCCCGCCCGTTCCCCAGACCTGAATCCAATTGAGCACATCTGGGACATCATGTCTCGTTCCATCCACCAACGCCACGTTGCACCACAGACTGTCCAGGAGTTGGCAGATGCTTTAGTCCAGGTCTGGGAGGAGATCCCTCAGGAGACCATCCGCCACCTCATACAGGCACGTGGAGGCCACACACACTACTGAGCCTCATTTTGACTTGTTTTAAGGACATTACATCAAAGTTGGATCAGCCTGTAGTGTGGTTTTCCACTTTAATTTTGAGTGTCACTCCAAATCCAGAACTCCATGGGTTGATAAATTTGATTTCCATTGATACTTTTTTGTGTGATTTTGTTGTCAGCACATTCAACTATGTAAGGAAAAAAGTAATTAATACAAATATTTCATTAATTCAGATCTAGGATGTGTTCATTTAGTGTTCCCTTTATTTTTTTGAGCAGTGTATATTAGAATCACCTTTGGCAGCATTTACAGCTGTGAGTCTATCTGGGTAAGCTCTGTCAAATTGGTTATCGATCATTGCTAGGACAAGACTTTACAACAAATTTTGAAGCCATTTTAAGTAAACTGTAGCTAGGCCACTCAGGAACATTCAATGTCATCTTGGTAAGCAACTCCAGTGTATGTTTGGCTTTGAGTTTTAGGTTATTGTCCCACCCGCCTGGAGTTTTAGGTTATTTGTCTCCCAGTGTCTGTTGGAAAGCAGACTGAACTATCAGGTATCAAGGTAAGATGCAAGTGCAGACTGTGTGAAGTAACAATGTTTATTGTAACAACGGGCAGGCAAACAACAGGTCAAGGCAGGCAAGGTTCGATAATCCAGAGTACAGGATGGCAGGCAGGCTCAGGCAGAGGGGTCAGGCAAGGGTCAAAAGCCAGGAGGACAAGAAAAAGAGAGGCTGGTAAAAGACAGACGCTGACAGGACAAACGCTGGTAAGCTTGACAAACAAGACAAACTGGCACAGACAGAGAGAAAACACCGGTATAAATACCAAGAGGATAAGTGGGGAAATTGGGCGACATTCCTTCTTTTTCTTTCTTTAGTATTGTGGAGTAAAAACAATATTGTTGATCCATCCTCAGTTTTCTCCTATCACTCTGTAACTGTTTTTAAGTCACCCCTGGGCTCATGGTGAAATCCCTGAGCAGTTTCCAACCCATCCAGCAACTGAGTTAGCAAGGATGCCAGTATCTTTGTAGTTACTGGGTGTATTGATACACCATCCAGAGTGTAATTAATAACTTCACCATGTTCCAAGGGATATTCAATATCTGCTTTTTTGTACACATCTACCAATAGGTGCCCTTCTTTGTGAGGCATTGGAAAACCTCCCTGGTCTTGTGGTTGAATCTGTGTTTGAAATTCACTGCTCAACTGAGGGACCTTACAGATTTACTTCCGGCGCCGACTGAGATGGCCGCCTCGCTTCGCGTTCCTAGGAAACTATGCAGTTTTTTGTTTTTTTTACGTGTTATTTCTTACATTAGTACCCCAGGTCATCTTAGGTTTCATTACATACAGTAGAGAAGAACTACTGAATATAAGATCAGCATCAACTCACCATCAGTACGACCAAGAATATGTTTTCCGCGACGCAGATCCTGTGTTCTGCCTTACAAACAGGACCCAAGGACCCAAGGAAACGACTCCGAAAAAGAGGGAAACGCGGTGGTGTTCTGGTCAGACTCCGGAGACGGGCACATCGCGCACCACTTCCCAGCATTCTTCTTGCCAATGTCCAGTCTCTCGACAACAAGGTTGATGAAATCCGAGCAAGGGTGGCATTCCAGAGGGACATCAGAGACTGCAACGTTCTCTGCTTTACGGAAACATGGCTTACTGGGAAGACGCTATCCAGGGCGGTGCAGCCAACGGGTTTCTCCACGCATCGCGCCGACAGAAACATACATCTCTCTGGTAAGAAGAGTGGCGGGGGCGTATGCCTCATGACTAACGGGACATGGTGTGATGAAGGAAACATACAGGAACTCAAATCCTTCTGTTCACCTGATTTAGAATTCCTCACAATCAAATGTAGACCGCATTATCTTCCAAGAGAATTCTCTTCGATTATAATCACAGCCGTATATATCCTCCCCCAAGCAGACACATCGATGGCTCTGAACGAACTTTATTTAACTCTTTGCAAACTGGAAACCATTTATCCGGAGGCTGCATTCATTGTAGCTGGGGATTTTAACAAAGCTAATCTGAAAACAAGACTCCCTATGTCATGTTTTGTCATTGATTATCATGCCTTGTCCCTGTTCTTCTCCTTCTATTCGTTTCCCTCTGCTGGTCTTATTAGGTTCTTTCCCTCTTTCTATCCCTCTCTCTCCCCCTCCCTCTCTCACTCTCCCGCTCTCTCTTCTCTCTATCGTTCCGTTCCTGCTCCCAGCTGTTCCTATTCCCCTAATCAATCATTTAGTCTTCCCACACCTGTTCCCGATCCTTTTCCCTGATTAGAGTCCCTATTTCTCTCCTTGTTATTCGTTTCTGCCCTGTCGGTTCCTTGTCTAGAATTCACCGTGCTGTGTTTGTGTATCGCCCTGTCGTGTCGTGTTTTCCTCAGATGCTGCGTGGTGAGCAGGTGTCTGAGTCTGTTTGGTTCAAGTGCCTTCCCGAGGCAACCTGCTGTTCACCTGCTGTTCAAGATCGAGTCTCCAGTTTGTCCTCGTCATTTCGAGTGAAAGTTGTGTTTTTTGATTGTATTTACTTTACTGGATTAAAGACTCTGTTTTCGCCAAGTCGCTTTTGGGTCCTCTTTCACCTGCATGACAGAAGGAACCGACCAAGGAATGGACCCAGCGACTTCAGACGCTCGTTACACTGCCGTCGAGATCCAAGGAGCCATGCTCGGCAGACACGAGCAGGAATTGTCTGCTGCTCGCCATGCCGTGGAGAACCTGGCCGCTCAGGTTTCCGACCTCTCTGGACAGTTCCAGAGTCTTCGTCTCGTGCCACCTGTTACTTCCTGGCCTGCCGAGCCTCCAGAACCTAGGGTTAATAACCCACCTTGCTACTCCGGGCAGCCCACTGAGTGCCGCTCCTTTCTCACGCAGTGTGAGATTGTGTTCTCTCTCCAACCCAACACATACTCTAGAGAGAGAGCTCGGGTTGCTTACGTCATTTCACTCCTTACTGGCCGGGCTCGAGAATGGGGCACAGCTATCTGGGAGGCAAGGGCTGATTGCTCTAACAAGTACCAGAACTTTAAAGAGGAGATGATTCGGGTTTTTGACCGTTCAGTTTTTGGTAGGGAGGCTTCTAGGGCCCTGGCTTCCCTATGCCAAGGTGAACGGTCCATAACGGATTATTCTATTGAGTTTCGCACTCTTGCTGCCTCTAGTGAGTGGAACGAGCCGGCGCTGCTCGCTCGTTTTCTGGAGGGACTCCACGCAGTGGTTAAGGATGAGATTCTCTCCCGGGAGGTTCCTTCAGATGTGGACTCTTTGATTGCTCTCG
The DNA here is from genome assembly GCF_021184085.1 of Oncorhynchus gorbuscha. Lineage (NCBI taxonomy): Eukaryota > Metazoa > Chordata > Actinopteri > Salmoniformes > Salmonidae > Oncorhynchus > Oncorhynchus gorbuscha. Next base: position 96,943,063 of record NC_060173.1, read on the forward strand.
CCATCCGCATAGAACGACGGGTAGATCTTCGTCACCGGGCTCGTGGAAGAGAGCTCGCATCAACGGTGTTTCCCTGCTCCGCATCGCAACCATCTCCCTCCTCTGGCTCAGAGACTGAGCCCATGCAGCTGGGAGGGATTCGCATCTCGACTAAGGAGAGGGAACGGAGGATCACCAACCGCCTGTGCCTCTATTGCGGAGTTGCTGGACATTTTGTTAATTCATGTCCAGTAAAAGCCAGAGCTCATCTGTAAGCGGAGGGCTACAGGTGAGCGCAACTACTCAAGTCTCTCCATCAAAATCCTGTACTACTTTGTCGGTCCATCTACGCTGGACCGGTTCGGGTGCTACATGTAGTGCCTTGATAGACTCTGGGGCTGAGGGTTGTTTCATGGACGAAGCATGGGTTCGGAAACATGACATTCCTTTCAGAGAGTTAGAGAAGCCTACGCCCATGTTCGCCTTAGATGGTAGTCATCTTCCCAGTATCAGATTTGAGACACTACCTTTAACCCTCACAGTATCTGGTAACCACAGTGAGACTATTTCTTTTTTGATTTTTCGTTCACCGTTTACACCTGTTGTTTTGGGTCATCCCTGGCTAGTATGTCATAATCCTTCTATTAATTGGTCTAGTAATTCTATCCTATCCTGGAACGTTTCTTGTCATGTGAAGTGTTTAATGTCTGCCATCCCTCCCGTTTCTTCTGTCCCTACTTCTCAGGAGGAACCTGGCGATTTGACAGGAGTGCCGGAGGAATATCATGATCTGCGCACGGTCTTCAGTCGGTCCCGAGCCAACTCCCTTCCTCCTCACCGGTCGTATGATTGTAGTATTGATCTCCTTCCGGGGACCACTCCTCCTCGGGGTAGACTATACTCTCTGTCGGCTCCCGAACGTAAGGCTCTCGAGGATTATTTGTCTGTGTCTCTTGACGCCGGTACCATAGTGCCTTCTTCCTCTCCGGCCGGGGCGGGGTTCTTTTTGTTAAGAAGAAGGACGGTACTCTGCGCCCCTGCGTGGATTATCGAGGGCTGAATGACATAACAGTTAAGAATCGTTATCCGCTTCCCCTTATGTCATCAGCCTTCGAGATTCTGCAGGGAGCCAGGTGCTTTACTAAGTTGGACCTTCGTAACGCTTACCATCTCGTGCGCATCAGAGAGGGGGACGAGTGGAAAACGGCGTTTAACACTCCGTTAGGGCATTTTGAGTACCGGGTTCTGCCGTTTGGTCTCGCCAATGCGCCAGCTGTTTTTCAGGCATTAGTTAATGATGTTCTGAGAGACATGCTGAACATCTTTGTTTTTGTCTATCTTGACGATATCCTGATTTTTTCTCCGTCACTCGAGATTCATGTTCAGCACGTTCGACGTGTTCTACAGCGCCTTTTAGAGAATTGTCTCTACGTAAAGTCTGAGAAGTGCTCTTTTCATGTCTCCTCCGTTACTTTTCTCGGTTCCGTTATTTCCGCTGAAGGCATTCAGATGGATTCCGCTAAGGTCCAAGCTGTCAGTGATTGGCCCGTTCCAAGGTCACGTGTCGAGTTGCAGCGCTTTTTAGGTTTCGCTAATTTCTATCGGCGTTTCATTCGTAATTTCGGTCAAGTTGCTGCCCCTCTCACAGCTCTTACTTCTGTCAAGACGTGTTTTAAGTGGTCCGGTTCCGCCCAGGGAGCTTTTGATCTTCTAAAAGAACGTTTTACGTCCGCTCCTATCCTCGTTACTCCTGACGTCACTAGACAATTCATTGTCGAGGTTGACGCTTCAGAGGTAGGCGTGGGAGCCATTCTATCCCAGCGCTTCCAGTCTGACGATAAGGTTCATCCTTGCGCTTATTTTTCTCATCGCCTGTCGCCATCTGAGCGCAACTATGATGTGGGTAACCGTGAACTGCTCGCCATCCGCTTAGCCCTAGGCGAATGGCGACAGTGGTTGGAGGGGGCGACCGTTCCTTTTGTCGTTTGGACAGACCATAAGAACCTTGAGTACATCCGTTCTGCCAAACGACTTAATGCCCGTCAAGCTCGTTGGGCGTTGTTTTTCGCTCGTTTCGAGTTTGTGATTTCTTACCGTCCGGGTAGCAAGAACACCAAGCCTGATGCCTTATCCCGTCTGTTTAGTTCTTCTGTGGCTTCTACTGATCCCGAGGGGATTCTTCCTTATGGGCGTGTTGTCGGGTTAACAGTCTGGGGAATTGAAAGACAGGTTAAGCAAGCACTCACGCACACTGCGTCGCCGCGCGCTTGTCCTAGTAACCTCCTTTTCGTTCCTGTTTCCACTCGTCTGGCTGTTCTTCAGTGGGCTCACTCTGCCAAGTTAGCTGGTCATCCCGGTGTTCGAGGCACTCTTGCGTCTATTCGCCAGCGCTTTTGGTGGCCGACTCAGGAGCGTGACACGCGCCGTTTCGTGGCTGCTTGTTCGGACTGCGCGCAGACTAAGTCGGGTAACTCTCCTCCTGCCGGTCGTCTCAGACCGCTCCCCATTCCTTCTCGACCATGGTCTCACATCGCCCTAGACTTCATTACCGGTCTGCCTTTGTCTGCGGGGAAGACTGTGATTCTTACGGTTGTCGATAGGTTCTCTAAGGCGGCACATTTCATTCCCCTCGCTAAACTTCCTTCCGCTAAGGAGACGGCACAAATCATTATCGAGAATGTATTCAGAATTCATGGCCTCCCGTTAGACGCCGTTTCAGACAGAGGCCCGCAATTCACGTCACAGTTTTGGAGGGAGTTCTGTCGTTTGATTGGTGCGTCCGTCAGTCTCTCTTCCGGGTTTCATCCCCAGTCTAACGGTCAAGCAGAGAGGGCCAATCAGACGATTGGTCGCATACTACGCAGCCTTTCTTTCAGAAACCCTGCGTCTTGGGCAGAACAGCTCCCCTGGGCAGAATACGCTCACAATTCGCTTCCTTCGTCTGCTACCGGGTTATCTCCGTTTCAGAGTAGTCTGGGTTACCAGCCTCCTCTGTTCTCATCCCAGCTTGCCGAGTCCAGCGTTCCCTCCGCTCAAGCGTTTGTCCAACGTTGTGAGCGCACCTGGAGGAGGGTGAGGTCTGCACTTTGCCGTTACAGGGCACAGACTGTGAGAGCCGCCAATAAACGCAGGATTAAGAGTCCAAGGTATTGTTGCGGCCAGAGAGTGTGGCTTTCCACTCGCAACCTTCCTCTTACGACAGCTTCTCGTAAGTTGACTCCGCGGTTCATTGGTCCGTTCCGTGTCTCCCAGGTCGTCAATCCTGTCGCTGTGCGACTGCTTCTTCCGCGACATCTTCGTCGCGTCCATCCTGTCTTCCATGTCTCCTGTGTCAAGCCCTTTCTTCGCACTCCCGTTCGTCTTCCCTCCCCCTCCCGTCCTTGTCGAGAGCGCACCTATTTACAAGGTACATAAGATCATGGACATGCGTTCTCGGGGACGGGGTCACCAATACTTAGTGGATTGGGAGGGTTACGGTCCTGAGGAGAGGAGTTGGGTTCCGTCTCGGGACGTGCTGGACCGTTCACTCATTGATGATTTCCTCCGTTGCCGCCAGGATTCCTCCTCGAGTGCGCCAGGAGGCGCTCGGTGAGTGGGGGGGTACTGTCATGTTTTGTCATTGATTATCATGCCTTGTCCCTGTTCTTCTCCTTCTATTCGTTTCCCTCTGCTGGTCTTATTAGGTTCTTTCCCTCTTTCTATCCCTCTCTCTCCCCCTCCCTCTCTCACTCTCCCGCTCTCTCTTCTCTCTATCGTTCCGTTCCTGCTCCCAGCTGTTCCTATTCCCCTAATCAATCATTTAGTCTTCCCACACCTGTTCCCGATCCTTTTCCCTGATTAGAGTCCCTATTTCTCTCCTTGTTATTCGTTTCTGCCCTGTCGGTTCCTTGTCTAGAATTCACCGTGCTGTGTTTGTGTATCGCCCTGTCGTGTCGTGTTTTCCTCAGATGCTGCGTGGTGAGCAGGTGTCTGAGTCTGTTTGGTTCAAGTGCCTTCCCGAGGCAACCTGCTGTTCACCTGCTGTTCAAGATCGAGTCTCCAGTTTGTCCTCGTCATTTCGAGTGAAAGTTGTGTTTTTTGATTGTATTTACTTTACTGGATTAAAGACTCTGTTTTCGCCAAGTCGCTTTTGGGTCCTCTTTCACCTGCATGACACCCTAAATTTTATCAGCATATCGATTGCGCAACCAGGGGTGGTAAAACCTTGGATCATTGTTACTCTAACTTCCGCGACGCATATAAGGCCCTGCCCCGCCCCCCTTTCGGAAAAGCTGACCACGACTCCATTTTGCTGATCCCTGCCTACAGGCAGAAATTAAAACAAGAGGCTCCCACGCTGAGGTCTGTCCAACGCTGGTCAGAACAAGCTGACTCTACACTCCAAGACTGCTTCCATCACGTGGACTGGGACATGTTTCGTATTGCGTCAGATGGAAATATTGACGAATACGCTGATTCGGTGTGCGAGTTCATTAGAACGTGCGTCGAAGATGTCGTTCCCATAGCAATGATAAAAACATTCCCAAACCAGAAACCGTGGATTGATGGCAGCATTCGCATGAAACTGAAAGCGCGAACCACTGCTTTTAATCAGGGCAAGGTGTCTGGTAACATGTCCGAATATAAACAATGCAGCTATTCCCTCCGCAAGGCTATTAAACAAGCTAAGCGTCAGTACAGAGACAAAGTGGAATCTCAATTCAATGGCTCAGACACAAGAGGCATGTGGCAGTGTCTACAGTCAATCACGGACTACAAGAAGGAACCCAGCCCAGTCACGGACCAGGATGTCTTGCTCCCAGGCAGACTAAATAACTTTTTTGCCCACTTTGAGGACAATACAGTGCCCCTGACACGGCCTGCAACGAAAACATGCGGTCTCTCCTTCACTGCAGCCGAGGTGAGTAAGACATTTAAACGTGTTAACCCTCGCAAGGCTGCAGGCCCAGACGGCATCCCCAGCCGCGCCCTCAGAGCATGCGCAGACCAGCTGGCCGGTGTGTTTACGGCCATATTCAATCAATCCCTATACCAGTCTGCTGTTCCCACATGCTTCAAGAGGGCCACCATTGTTCCTGTTCCCAAGAAAGCTAAGGTAACTGAGCTAAACGACTACTGCCCCGTAGCACTCACTTCCGTCATCATGAAGTGCTTTGAGAGACTAGTCAAGGACCATATCACCTCCACCCTACCTGACACCCTAGACCCACTCCAATTTGCTTACCGCCCAAATAGGTCCACAGACGATGCAATCTCAACCACACTGCACACTGCCCTAACCCACCTGGACAAAAGGAATACCTATGTGAGAATGCTGTTCATCGACTACAGCTCGGCATTCAACACCATAGTACCCTCCAAGCTCGTCATCAAGCTCGAGACCCTGGGCCTCGACCCCGCCCTGTGCAACTGGGTACTGGACTTCCTGACGGGCCGCCCCCAGGTGGTGAGGGTAGGCAACAACATCTCCTCCCCGCTGATCCTCAACACGGGGGCCCCACAAGGGTGCGTTCTGAGCCCTCTCCTGTACTCCCTGTTCACCCACGACTGCGTGGCCACGCACGCCTTCAACTCAATCATCAAGTTTGCGGACGACACAACAGTGGTAGGCTTGATTACCAACAACGACGAGACGGCCTACAGGGAGGAGGTGAGGGCCCTCGGAGTGTGGTGTCAGGAAAATAACCTCACACTCAACGTCAACAAAACTAAGGAGATGATTGTGGACTTCAGGAAACAGCAGAGGGAACTCCCCCCTATCCACATCGATGGAACAGTAGTGGAGAGGGTAGCTAGTTTTAAGTTCCTCGGCATACACATCACAGACAAACTGAATTGGTCCACTCACACTGACAGCGTCGTGAAGAAGGCGCAGCAGCGCCTATTCAACCTCAGGAGGCTGAAGAAATTCGGCTTGTCACCAAAAGCACTCACAAACTTCTACAGATGCACAATCGAGAGCATCCTGGCGGGCTGTATCAACGCCTGGTACGGCAACTGCTCCGCCCTCAACCGTAAGGCTCTCCAGAGGGTAGTGAGGACTGCACAACGCATCACCGGGGGCAAACTACCTGCCCTCCAGGACACCTACACCACCCGTTGTTACAGGAAGGCCATAAAGATCATCAAGGACATCAACCACCCGAACCACTGCCTGTTCACCCCGCTATCATCCAGAAGGCGAGGTCAGTACAGGTGCATCAAAGCTGGGACCGAGAGACTGAAAAACAGCTTCTATCTCAAGGCCATCAGACTGTTAAACAGCCACCACTAACATTGAGTGGCTGCTGCCAACACACTGTCATTGACACTGACCCAACTCCAGCCATTTTAATAATGGGAATTGATGGGAAATGATGTAAATATATCACTAGCCACTTTAAACAATGCTACCTTATATGTTACTTACCCTACATTATTCATCTCATATGCATATGTATATACTGTACTCTACATCATCGACTGCATCCTTATGTAATTTACATTTACATTTACATTTAAGTCATTTAGCAGACGCTCTTATCCAGAGCGACTTACAAATTGGTGCATTCACCTTATGACATCCAGTGGAACAACCACTTTACAATAGTGCATCTAAATATTTTAAGGGGGGGGAGGGGGGTGAGAAGGATTACTTTATCCTATCCTAGGTATTCCTTAAAGAGGTGGGGTTTCAGGTGTCTCCGGAAGGTGGTGATTGACTGTAATACATGTATCACTAGCCACTTTAACTATGCCACTTTGTTTACTTTGTCTACACACTCATCTCATATGTATATACTGTACTCGATACCATCTACTGTATGCTGCTCTGTACCATCACTCATTCATATATCCTTATGTACATATTCCTTATCCCCTTACACTGTGTATAAGACAGTAGTTTTGGAATTGTTAGTTAGATTACTTGTTGGTTATCACTGCATTGTCGGAACTAGAAGCACAAGCATTTCGCTACACTCGCATTAACATCTGCTAACCATGTGTATGTGACATAAAATTTGCTTTGATTTGATTTGATTTTATAATTGTATGGGTGGGGTACAGAGATGAGGTAGTCATTTAAAAATCATGTTAAACACTATTATTGCACACAGAGTTAGTCCATGCAACTTATTATGTGACTTGTTAAGCAAACCTTTACTCCTGAACTTATTTAGGCTTGCCATAACAAAGGGGTTGAGTACATTTCAGCGTAAAAAAACATGACATTGTGCTTATTGTGTATAGGCCAGTGACATAAAATGAATCAAATGTAGATTTTAACTCAGGCTGTAACACGAAATTTGGAAAAAGTCAAGGGGTGTGAATACTTTCTGAAGGCACTGTAAGTAGGACAAGTGATATCCAAGCAACGTTGAGAAAAAAAAAATCTCACACGCGTATAGCCCTCTCATTTGCTAAAATAGTCCCACCTGATCTTGCCTCCTACGACTGCCTTCCATTTTTTAAGACATGTATTTTCATTGTTAGAGCGGCCACTAGAGTATCTGGACAAATTGATCATCTGCTGCCTCCCCTATCAAGGTGTTTTGGTATTTCCCTTATGCAGTACGCTTTTCTGCGCATTAACTTTTACTATACCATCACAAGTCATTCCAACCATGACAATGAGCCCGTCCTCCTATCAGTCCTCCTACTAGCCTCCTCTGCTGCCCACCCGGGAGGCCTCCGCCCACCCATTCTTGACAGAACGGGTCAGATTGATGCCCTTTATCATGCATGAATAGGCAAACAGGAGGAAACACTCTGCCCAATCATTCATCTCCAGCTGAGTTTACCCATAGAGATGTATACACTCCTGTCATATAGCACTGGAGAGGGGAGACATACACACAGGGGGACAGATAATGGAGGAGGGAGAGATTGAATGGGAAAGTGAAAAAGAGAGTGATGTGTGAGAGGAGAAGAGCAAAGAACTAGAACAAGACAGGGGACATCCTCTCTCCCTCCCAGCCACTGAGCTGCACAGTTAGTACACCATGTACGTACATTGAATGAGGTTTGACTGACGGGTATGAGTAACCCACATGAAGGATTTGACCGCTCTTCGCACCCTGGCATACCAAAGGCCCTCTGGGAAAGCAGTCTAAATGCCATCTCACATCGAGCTCAACCTGCTAACTAGGGCACATCTCCATAATCCTCCTTACAGAGCATGGTGTGCCAAGGAACAGAACAGAAGGCTGGTGACCAAGCATGATTTGTATTAGCCGCGGACACCAGGAGACAGGGAAAGAGCTCCTCTACCTTAACCCAGCTGGTAATGGCGTAACCGGCAGGTGTTTATCCTAATGGAAGAAAAGACAGTCGTAACACTGCTTCTCCACGCCCTCAGATAAGAACAACCAGCTTAGGACCTAATGTTCCAAGGTGTCTGGGTTTATTTAGTTTAGTTGAAGGCACCAGCAGACAAGCAGGGATAATACCCTTCATTATCAACCTAATGGTGCTTTTCTTTGCTGAGTCGCTGGATTAGTCAGTTTAATAAAAGTGTCTGGGAGATATTTGTCTACATTAAATGTGTACATAGTCTTGGTACACCACCAGACACAGGAAGTTCAATGTATTAAAGTTTGTTAGGAGGGTGATGTCAGCTAACTGGATAAGGTAAGGCAGATAGATATAAAAAAAAGATATGGTCGTGTTCTATAACTGCTTTACAATATCTCATTCAATCCCGTATGCTATAGACATTTTACATGATAAAATGGGACCCAATGCATTTGTTTACATTCATGTGTGTTGTGTTCAATCACCTTCACATGGAAATTAGACAACTCATTTATTTTACATCCATGTCTGTTTATACTGGCAGCCCAAATGTACGAAGCCATGAGAGACATGCCCTACCTTCAAAATATGGGAACATCACCAGAATTCTTGCCTTGTTCTTGCCTTCTTTCTTCAAATATTCTAATCCGGAATTTGAACAGGTTTATAAAGGATATATATATATATCAGGGTCCAGGCAGAGTCCAGTCTTCATAACGATCACTGTAATCAACTCAACTGCTAGAATTGATCACAGTGTGTTTTTGAAGCAGTCAGTAAAGAATATCAAACCAACCCTACACAGCTCTTTAAGCCCTCATCTTCCTCCTCAACCTTTAAAGTGATACAAAATACCCTCTCCAGCAATCAAACCCCCATTACCTTGTGGCCAACAAGACCTTACAGTACAGTATAACTGATTCCACCCACACAGTGATATCCCACTGGGCCACAGCCATTAGCTCCTGCCCTTTGAAGGTTCCAGACGCACATCAATCAAATCAGACACCCCCTCTCTACACGGGTACAATCAGTGGCATCTCCACAACGTTATTTGGGATAATGTTGCCGTGAGTCAGCTGAAAACATCAAATAATTTCGAGCACCCTCCCGGGTGGCGCAGTGGTCTAAAGCACTGCATCGCAGTGTGCCACCAGAGACTCTGGGTTCGAGCCCAGGCTCTGTTGCAGCCGGCCGCAACCGGGAGGCCCATGTGGCGGCGCACAACTGGCCTAGTGTCGTCCGGGTTAGGGAGGGTTTGTCCGGGAGGGATATCCTTGTCTCATCCCTCACTAGCGACTCCTGTGGCGGGCCGGGCGCAGTGCACGCTGACCAGGTCGCTAGGTGTACGGTGTTTCCTCTGACACATTGGTGCGGCTGGCTTCCGGGTTGGATGCACACTGTGTTAAGAAGCAGTGAGGCTCGATTGGGTTGTGTTTCGAGTCCGTGTGGGAGTCGTAGCAATGAGACAAGACAGTAACGACTAACAATAGGATACCATGAAATTGGGGTAAAAAAATAAATATATAAATGATAAATCAGTAAAGAGTGTGGACATCTGTTTGATTAGTTTTTTTTCTTTCAGAACAGAGAAGCATAAGCATGAAACCTGAAAAGTTGAAGAAAGATTGGATCGTCAAGTGTACTCTTCTTCGTATTCAACTGAAAGTAGAAGTGTGGCTATACTCATTAACCTCTGCGCACCGAACCCATTAGCGGGATGAAATTCGACAACATACGGTGATCCCTACATAAATAGTAATATTAAACATTCATGAAAATACAAGTATCTCACATGTTTCGAAAGCCTAGAATCTTGCTAATCTAACTGCGTTGTCAGATTTAAAAAAGGATTTACATGCGAAAGAATACGATGTGATTATCTGAGGATAGAGCCCAATAAAAAACAACTATTTCAACCAGCACAGGCGTAACAAAATCACAAACTGCAATAAAATAAATAGTTTACCTTTGACGATCTTCCTCTGTTTGCAATCCCAATACTCATTGTTACACAATGAATGGTCTTTTGTTTGATAAAATCCATTTTTATAGCCTAACACGAAATATTTCGTGAACCGCTTGTGTCGTGAATTCCGTACACATTCGATGTAAATACACACACTAAACGTGACTTTTCCAGTCATGTTTGTTTTCATTGCAATCAACTGGTTTGTTTGTAACACAACCAAACTTGACGGGTCATTTTGCGGGACGTATTGACTGAAAGAAACCGATTTGTAACAAGTAATGACATCATTGTGCACCAATGATATGACTGCTGTTTCGTTGATTGACTATTTTAACCCAATGACCACTGATCGTCTTGAAATCTAGCTGGGTAGATAGCCAATGAGCTGAGGTAAACGGCAATATGTAATGTTTATGTGTTGGAAGACCAACCCATGTAGTAAACTCCGGTGTAAAGAGAGTCATTCGCCATTGAAGTTTCATACCGGAAGGAGCAACGCATGTTACGCACAGTTGTTTTGGTAAAGAGCATATTCAGCTGTTTATATATCAATCAGTATGGCGACTAAGTCAGGGAAAGCTAAATCTAAGTCTAGATATACAGATGTACACACAATTTTAGAAGAAATTGATCGGGAAAGTGAGACAGAGATTGTTGGAGGACGATTCATTTAGAAATTCCCAAATGGAGGAATATTTTTTGAACGGAGAGGACGTCGTTTTGGACTAGTAAATTCTTCTCATGCTAATGCCGTTGTTTGAAATTAATAATATAAAATATTATTTGTGATTTTTTAAAATTTTAGTAGCAATATATAAAAATGTAATGTAATGAAATGTGAGATGCGTGTGTCTGCCACCCCAACCCACCCCCACATGAAATAGCCTATTTGAGTCTGTTGAGGGGAGGGGAGGCCCACAATAATGGCCAGAGTGAAATGGAGACAGTAGATACAGCTGGTCTGTTGTAATATAATAAAGACAGTAGATCTAGCTGGTCTGTCATAATATAATAGAGACATTAGCATCTGGTCTCCCATCCAGGAACTGACCAAGACCAATCCTGCTTAGCTTCAGAAGCAAGCCAGCAGTGGTATGCAGGGTAGTATGCTGCTCGCAATCAATAACAATCAGGAGATGGGAACTGGAGGAGATGGGAACTGTGTTCTTGATAAGGATCTTGATAAGTCACCAAGAGCTAAATCATTAGGCAAAATTACTAATGAAATAGGGCTGGTTGATATTTGGCATTGAACACATCCCTCAACCAAAGACTACACAGTCTTCTCTAACCTTCATTGTTCATATTTGAGGTTAGACTTCTCATTCCAAGTAACCTTGTTGGTCTGGTCAGGAGCTGTGCAGTCATTTCAATCCATATTTCTGATAACGCATTCATTTCTATAGAGTTGTTCTCTAAGAACCCAACTCCCCAAAGAGCAAACTGGTGTTGTAATCACGCTATCCTGTCTGAGCCAGACTTCCGTGAGAGCATACTTTTTGTTAAAGAGAATGACAACACTAATCCTTCTATGTTATGGGGAAAACACCAAAGCTTCTTTGCATGGCCTGATGATATCATATTGTAGTGCATATTGTATATATATATATATATATATATATATATATATATACAAATAAATCAGGAAATATAACTCATTAAGAACAGGAACATAAACAGCACCCGTCCAAGGACAGCTGGGAGAAATTGGTGGTGACAACGGCAGCTCTTTACAAACTGCTCTCAAAGAGCAGGAAAAAAACTATTCATTAATAGACAACTATATATGAGCATGATAATAAATCTGAAAAGTCTCTTAGCTAATCTGATTTGTTGTTGCCTTAATCACAACTCTGTTGCGTGCGTTAAAGATGTATCAGGCAAATTATGTTTAGGCTCCAATGAGATTGAGAGCATGTTTACTCAGTTCTATAAACTCAGTTAAAAATTATACATAACTTACAAACTACACCTGTAAATATGACCCTGCATGTTCTGGGGAATGTCCTGTTGTGGTTGTTTCCTCTGGAAAGACTGACTTATTTCATCCAGTTTGGTAAACTTGATTTGTTTTTGCATATCTGGAGCCCTGTATTTCGATTCATAGATGAGTGTGCGAATATACTGTAGAAGGGGATTGCCAGCCCATAACGCACCAAGCATCTGGCTTTTGCTCTTTGTACCAGTTGGAATTCATTCATTATAATTTGTTTGGGCGGAAAGGGGAAGAGGGGTGGGACGAGGATATACGTACAGTGGGAAGAAAAAGTATGTGAACCCTTTAGAATTACCTGTATTTCTGCATAAATTGGTTATAAAATCTGTTGTGCTGTGCCTTTTTTTCTCCACACAGAATGTTTTGCCAGTAGTGCTGTGAAACATCCAGGTGCTCTATTGCGAACTTCAGAGGCGCATCAATGTTTTTTTCTGGACTTCTTCCATGGTGTCCTCCCATGAATACCATTCTTGTTTAGTGTTTTACGTATTGTAGACTCGTCAACAGAGATGTTAGCATCTTCCAGAGATTTCTGTAAGTCTTTAGCTGAGACTCTAGGATTCTTCTTAACCTCATTGAGCATTCTTGCTGTACTCTTGCGTCATCTATGCAGGACGGCCACTCCTAGGGAGTAGCAAAAGTGCTGAAATTTCTCCATTTATCGACAATTTGTCTTACCGTGGACTGACTTTTAGAGATACTTTTGAAACTCTTTCCAGCTTTAAGCAAGGCAACAACTCTTAATCTTAGGTCTTCTGAACTCTCTTTTGTTCCAAGGCATGGTTCACATCAGGCAATGCTTCCTGTGAATAGCAACTCACATTTTGTGAGTGTTTTTTTTAAATGGGGCAGGGCTGCTCGAACCAAAATCTCCAATCTCATTGATTTGACTCCAGGTTAGTTGACTCCTGACTCTAATTAGCTTTTGGAGAAGTCATTAGCCTTGGGGTTCACATACTTTTCCCAACCTACACTGTGAATGTTTAAATTATGTTTTCAATATAGACAAGAAAAATACAATAATTTGTGTGTTACTAGTTTAAGCACACCAAGGTTTTCTATTGTTGTGACTTAGATGAAGATCAGATCAAAATATGTCAAATTTATGCAGAAATCCAGATAATTCCAGATTGTTCATTCTTTTTCTTGCCACTGTATTTATCATGGAAAGACAATTTTCAAAAAGATATGTACTGTAGAACAGTGACTTTTTTTTGCCTATTCAATCTCGTTCTATTCTTGAAGACATGGAAATTGCTTTATTATTATTTTAAAATTGTTGGTTTTGTCTGTATGGGAAATAAAATGTTTGAAAGAAAGAGAAGCAGAGCCACTCAAGCGAACCTCTAATATTAAAGGCAGTATTATTAACTCCACATTATGGTATGATGTGGTCCCTAGTTTCAAGAATCTTCAAGTCTAATTTCTCCTTGAAGTGAGTCTCCAGAGACACTGCTTGCAACAGGAGGTAAGCCCTGCTCTGTCAGTGCACAATTCAGTTTTAACCCAGTATGCATCCACGCAGTGACTCTAGAGATAGAAAATAAAGTTGGATTCTATTGGTTAGAATAGAAATTTGAATAGAGGCTGAAATTATTATGCAACACAGAGTCTGGCATGTAGAAAATGTTAAAAGATTCTAACACTACTATGCTAATATCAACAGTATATAAGCTAATTTGGAGTCACATGAGCCTGGTCATTATATACATTTGCACTTTAGCAATTCCTCTGTTGTTTTTGTTGACATGACTAATGCCAAACACAACCTAACTAGCCATAAGGAGATGTAAAACACAACTTTCACATTGCAAGTACAAGTGCTGCAAAAAACTCAAACAAAAAAGTAAAGTCGGTGTTCTCCATTTATTCATTTTTTTTACTCCCCAAGAGAAGCATAAATATTTTATAGAAGAAAACAGCGGTCTCGTTATTTACAAGATATAATAAATGTCTTACAACTCACAATATGTGTGTTTCTGTGTTCTGAGGGCTGGGGAGTAACAGATACAGAGGAATGGAGGGAGATAGGGAGAAATAGGGAGAAATAGAGAGAAGACTTAACTACAGTACAATCTTTTAACAGTTGAGTGGACACGGCCCACCCCCATTTTTGTCATCATATGTACCTGAACAGAGTGAGAAAGGTTGTTCCTGTGACATGGTGGCAGACTATTATATAGGAGACCCTCCGATAGAAGGGATGGAAGAGACAAATACACAAACATGCAGTCAACCAGATAAGCAGTAGTTTAGATATCACACACACTAAACACTCACAAATAACTCATACTAGTTCAGGAGTAAAGGAGTACTCCGATGCTTTTATCCAGGTATGAGTCAGTCTCTCTTGCCAGAATCAGAACAATCCACTATTCAGCTATGCATTTCAAATTGCATGGAGATGAAATGATTGACATGAGGTACTCCTAAGAGTGATTTACATTCCATAAACTATTTTCTTAGTTTGCCAAGTATTAGTCCAGTGTCACAACCTAGCAGCTGTCATTACAATGGGCACCTGCCCTATAAACCCCCCCCTAATTCTTACCCCATCTCCCATTCTCAGACCACTCAATATAAGGCACTCCTGCAGGGGCAGACAGGAGACTTAAGGGGGGGGGGGGGGGGGCTATGACTGACTGACATTGCATCCAGCAGTAACCCTCTCTAAACCACTGATCCAGGAGAATGAACCGTGTACAAAACCCCTACCTCCTGGAGGGGAGCCTGATCCTTATTGGTCACCACACACCTCAGTCAAAGTAATCAATCAGATCACATCCACCTGAGAGGCGGGGTTACCCCTTTAAATGCCCCCACCTGCAGTAATTAGTCCTCTTTCAACCATACCAGCATGGAACCTAAGGTATGCGTTTATTGACTAAGTATTGCAAGAATGTGGTGTGAAAAGTCTCTTGAGCATTGTTGTAAATGTAACCTATACACTGAGGACAAACACAACAGAGTGAATAATACTGGACTAATCTGGAGGAGCGCCCCCAGTGTCTAATCTGATAAGTGTGCTTGAACAAACCGACAAGCCACAGTAGGAAGCCCCTTCACACATAACAAAACCGAGTGAGGAAAGTAGAGAGTAGCTAAAGTTAATGACATTTTCAAACCGCAGCTTTACACACCTGTGTTCTGATTCATATCATCGGTTTCTGGACCAATCAGACGACCCTGAATGTGTTCGCATTTGATGAAGGGTCGGGAAGGTACTCAGATCCAGACTCTTTGCAGTGAAGAAACTAACGTTCGTGGGCGTGGCATAGCGTTTGGCACGAGCAAGGAGTCTGGGTTGCCAGGCAACTTTGTATCCCTCATTTACTTAGTTTCCTTTAATTTGGCAGTTACCTGTATGTGTGTGTATTTTGGAGCCTTGCCACTGAGAGAGAAAGAGAGAAACAGAACTAACAGAAGTTGGTGGGCTGTGTTGTAGTATTCGCTCAGTAATGAGAGGCTCTTCTTGTTGTTCAAGGGGTGGGGTGTCAGGGTTCAGATGTGGTCATAGAGTCAAGGGACATGGCTTAGAGTGGCAGCTGGAAAGAGATGTCCACATGAGCCTCCTGAGCCAGCGACACAATTTCAGAAAGCTTTACAACCTGCAAAGAGGAAAGAGAGAGAGAATACTTTAAACAGAAGCACAGCAGAAGGGAACTATATGAGTGATCTCATTATAAAACAGACAAACACTAAAAATGAATAGTTTTAATTGCGGGGGGCTGTAACTGCCACAGGGTGGTCATGCCAAGCTGCCATTGTGCTGGCTAACTGATGCTTGTCTCTTTTGGGTGTAAAACACTCCAAAAACAAAGGAGAGCGAGTGGAGAGGAGAGATAGTGGGAGTCAGTGAGAGCAAAGCCAGACTATTGGTAGAGGGAAAGATAAATGGAGGGGCGAGATGAGAGAAAGGGGGTCTCTGCTCTGACTCCATGTCACTGCTGCTAGCTCTGCCAGAAATCAAAGCCATACAACTCAGGCAGTGTCACTTCAACCTATACCATGACTGTGTCAATTGACACAAACCACGCGCGCACACACACACACACACACACACACACACACACACACACACACACACACACACACACACACACACACACACACACACACACACACACACACACACACACACACACACACACACACACACACACACACACACACACACACACACAACCCTGCTGGTGACCCTCGTCTCACACACATTTTCACACACACCGCAAACAGTTCCTGACATTCCTTTTCACATTCACACACTTCACATAGACCTACTGTACCACAAACACACCACCCTACATAAACCAGACCGGGTGCTTAGAGGGGTAGAGGTAGAGAAGTGTATGTACCATTCTAGCGGCCTCGTCTAGATCGTCACAGGCCAGGAGCTTCAGTGGGCTAGCGGCAATCAAAGCTTTGGCATCATCCACTCTGGATCCTGAAACATAACAGAATGAGGCTGAAGGAATGCTGATCTTTTAGAAAGCGCTTTGCTTCTCTTTTATATAGCTCAGATACCAGTAAGTGGACTGGAGGGAGGCTGGGCATGAAAGGGATAACAAATCCAGTTATTTGTGTCATCCGTAATTTATAATTGTGCACCCAACTCACTCGGGTGCTTCGCTATATCACATTTGACATTGTCCGTAAAGCTTAAGTTCATTTGCACACAAAAAAAAAAATCATACACCTGTGTGTTGTCCTTGTTAATGCAGTCAGAGACGAGCTGCAACTTCTTAATCATAGCCTCAATTTTGTCCTACACATTGAATATAGTTGCACAGAGTCCCTGTAATCCAAGATTCAGATCATTCAGGCGAGAAAAATCATCACCCACATTGGCCAGTTGTGTGAGAAACATCATCATGGAAGCAGTCAGACAAGTGAAAATTAAACTTCTCTCAATTAAAAAAAACGTGTCAATACTTTGCCCCTTCATAACCAGCGCACTTCTTCTGTATGTTGTAAAAAGCATTACATGGTCGCTGCCCATATCATTGCATAGCACAAATAATACACAGTTCAGGGGCCTTGCTTTAACAAAGCTAACCATATTCACTGTAGTGTCCAAAACGTATTTCAAGCTGTCAGGCATTCCCTTGGCAGCAAGAGCCTCCCGTGGATGCTGCAGTGTACCCAAGTGGTGTTGGGAGCAATTGCTTGCGCGTACGTTACCACTCCACTATGTCTCCCTATCATGGCTTTTGTGCCATCAGTACAGACACCAACATGAGCAGCAGCTAAGTTTGGCTACAGACAAACCGTTAATGGAATTCCCGCGAGAGAGTAACGGTTAATGTGATTGGATGTTAATTATTTGACTAGGTTACCTGTATTTGACATTGTGTTGTTATTTCCCTGAACACTAGATGGTTTCATTTTATTTTTGGCAGTGAAACGAGGCTATTCAGGCAAGAAAAAAACCTCACCCAAATGTATAGCCCAGTTTGAAAATATAAATTATCTGTTTGAAAATGTGAAGAAAAAGATGTTAACTTAAAAAAAAAACTGATATACATTTTTAAAAATGTAAATCATTTTTTATTTGGCTTACCCCCCGACGGCATTGCGAGTAGCCCTGGGAATACCAGGGCTAGACGATTGGAATAATAACCCTGCATCATGATTACAAAAGCATTTAAAATAGCAGACTAAATAAATTAGAAGTCTAATTTGTGAAAGTTCATTATACATTACTAAACCGTTTGAAGGAAATCATTTTAGTACAATTACATTTAGTTTATGAGTGATTGAGTTCTGTATAACTTCACACATTCTATTTGTCCCTGTGTGTTTCAAACATGTCCAGAAGGGAGAGGCTGGGAGCTACAGGGTCCCATAGTGCCGGTATTATGTGATACTTAGGTCCAATACGATATGCATTGCAATTCTCACAATTCTATATTTATTGCGATTCGATACTGTGATTTTATTGCGATTCGATGTTCTAAACATATTATTGCTCACCATGTCTGCTGCAGAAAGTGAGCCATGAGAAAACGAATTTATCAGTCATGGAAATAAGTGCTGAAAACAAATTGGTACCTTACTTTAAAAAAGATAGAGAACAAGCTATGAAGGAAAAATAATATTGCGATAGTAAATCGTAAAAAATAACATCCCAATATGCAATATGCAACTGTTTTTTACCCTCACATCACTAGTGTGTGTGGGGAAGTACTAGAAGAGACTAATCCTGACAAGCTGCTTGCTCGTTGACCTTTATATTGCCACGCTCCACTGTCGCCCCCTACCTCTCTCCCAGCCCAGTATGTACGCCAAAATGGCAGTGTAGTAGCCTATATAACAAAGTTAAAATAGTTTTCACTGTAATTGCCACAGGGTGGTCATGCCAAGCTGCTATTGTGCTGGCTACCTTGTGCTTGACGGTATAAGGGAGGTCAGTCTCACCTTGTAACCGCACCACAATGGGGATCTTCAGGTCCAGGTCTGTAACAGCCATGATGATGCCCTGAGCAATGATGTCACACCTCATGATGCCACCAAAGATGTTCACAAGGATGGCCTGCACCTGAGGACCACAAACCAAAGAAGTTGACCATGAAAGCATAAACGAAGATATTGACCATAGAAGACCAAAAACCAAGCAATCACAAAAGCTTGATCACAAATTCATACAGGAACAATAACCAAACCTTTAAAAAAGTAATATAACTTCAACAAAATCAAGATCACACTGTAAATGTAATGTGTATTATAAAACTGTAGTGGTTTAAATTAACATGTATAAATACCACACCATTACTGAGGCTCCATAATAAACCACAGACACCACTAGGACCACACTAAGCAGGTGTCAACACAGAGACAGGAAATTAGCCACAAATCTCCCATGAGAGCTTATAACCATCTATCAAAAACCTACTCACCCATCAATGAATGAATGACTAACTGTATGTCACACAGCAGGTTAGAACCCTCCCTGTACTCCCTCTAAAGTCCTCCCCCATTCAAACTCCCACAGTTAAATGTCACCCAATAGGTTCCACCAGTAGTAAACCCCACCCTCCGAGTGAGCTATCCTACTGATATCTTCAGGTAAGTCCAGACTAATGTCTGTCAAAAGATACACCTACTAACTAGGGGATGCGTGTACTGAAAAGTGACTTTATACAACCGTAAACTAGCTGAAGGTCCAAACATCAGGAATTCCTAATGAATCCCTACCCCCTAACTCCATCAAAACATCAATAGTATCAACTGCAGGCTACTACTGCTCTAGATACCCAGCCGTCCCATTCCAGTTGGGGACAGAGGTCAGGGTGAAGGACTGTGGAACACTGTCTGTGCTTATTGGTGCCACAGTGAGAAGTGAGAGCCTACTGCAGATTAATGCTTCTTCAATGACAACCAGAGATGCTAGGTGTTAGTGGTAAGTGTCCCCCATTCCAAGTCCTTACCTTCCTGTCAGAGGTGATGAGTTTAAAGGCCTCCATCACCTGGTGGGCTGTAGCTCCGCCCCCCACGTCCAGGAAGTTGGCAGGCGTGCCACCATGCAGCTTAATGATGTCCATGGTGGCCATGGCAAGACCAGCCCCGTTCACTACACAAACACAGAGAATATAGAGTGAATATACATTTTTATTTTATTTTATCATTACTGCTACTATAAAGCTAGGTGTGTGGTGCTGTGAAGCAGTGTTGGGTGTGTTGTGGCACTCACCCAGACACCCAATGGATCCGTCCAGGCCAATGTAGTTGAGGTCAGCCTTGGCTGCCTGTCGGTCCCTGGCATCCTCCTGGGTCCAGTCCTGCATGTCAAACACCTTCTTCTGGCGATACGCTGCGTTCGAGTCAAAGTTGATCTTGGCGTCCATGCACATCACTGTCAGAGGGACACACAGGAGACAGAGGCTGAGCCCAAGATGGCTGACAAAAATCCAATGACCCTGTAACTTCATTACAACAAATCCTGAGGCAGATGTTCGTTGTACTTGGAGGGAACATTCTCCAATGCCTGATCCAAGGTGCAACAGATTATCTATACTGAACAAAAATATAAAAACGCAACATTCAACAATTTCAAAGATTTTACTGAGTTACAGTTCATATAAGGAAATCAGTCAATTGAAAAAAAAAAAAATCATTACGCCCCAATCTATGAATTTCACATGACTGGGAATACAAATGTCACAGATACCTTAAAAAGAAAAGTAGGGGTGTGGATCAGAAAGCCACTAAGTATCCATTTGCCTCATGCATCTCCTTCGCAGATAGTTGATTAGGCTGTTGATTGTGACCTGTGGAATGTAGTCCAACTCCTATTCAATGGCTGTGCAAAGTGGTATTGGAACATGCTGCTGTACACGGCGGGATATTGGAACATGCTGCTGTACACGGCGATCCAGAGCATCCCAAACATGCTCGATGGGTAACATGTCTGGTGAGTATTCAGACCATGGAAGAACAGGGACATTTTTCCGTTTCCAGGAATTGTATACAGATCCTTGCGACATGGGCCATGCATTATCATGCTGAAACATGGAGTTGATGGCTGCAGATAAATGGCACGGCAATTAGCCTCAGGAGCTCGTCACGGTATCACTGTGCATTCAAATTGCCATCGATAAAAATGCAATTGAGTTTGTAGTCAGTAGCTTATGCCTGCCCATAGCATAATCCCACCACCACGGGGCATTCTGTTCACAACGTTGACATCAGCAAACTGATCATCCACACAACTGACAAATTCTCTAAAACGACATCGGAGGCAGTTTATGGTAGAGAAATTAACATAAAATTATCTGGCAACAGCTCTGTTGGACATTCCTGCAGTCAGCATGCCAATTTACATGCTCCCTCAAAACATGAGACATCTGTGGCATTGTGCTGTGTGACAACACATTTTAGTGTGGCCTTTTATTGTCCCCAGCACAAGGTGGACCTGTGTAATGATTAGGGTTGACCCCATTTAGAAGACTGGACAATTGTTTGGTCGATGGGCTGTTTGTCGACTGACATTTCTTTAGTCACGCAGTAGCAAAATAAATAAATACAAATCATGGTGTACTAGACACCAGTCTGGCTTCAAAATCACCCATAAACACTACCGTTCAAAAGTTTGGGGTCACTTAGAAATGTCCTTGTTTTTGAAAGAAAAGCTCATTTTGCGTTCATTAAAATAACATCAAATTGATCAGAAATACAGTGTAGACATTGTTAATGTTGTAAATGATTATTGTAGCTGGAAACGGCTGATTTGTTACGGAATATCTACATAGGCCCATTATCAGCAACCATCATTCCTGTGTTCCAATGGCATGTTGTGTTAGATAATCCAAGTTTATAATTTTAAAAGGCTAATTGATCATAAGAAAACCCTTTTGCAATTATGTAAGCACAGCTGAAAACTGTTCTGATTAAAGAAGCAATAAAACAAACGGGCCTTGTTTAGACAAGTTGAGTATCTGGAGCATCAGCATTTGTGGATTCGATTTACAGGCTCAAAATGGCCAGAAAGAAAGAACTTTCTTCTGAAACTCGTCAGTCTAGACACTAGACACATTAGTGTCTAGTCTGAGAAACAGACGCCTCACAAGTCCTCAACTGGCATCTTCATTAAATAGTACCCGCAAAACACCAGCCTCAACATCAACAGTGAAGAGGCAACTCCTGGATACTGGCCTTCTAGGCAGAGTTCCTCTGTCTAGTGTGTGTGTTCTAATAGTTTACATTGTTCCAAACTGTCAGAAAAATTATATTCTAATCTAACAGCATTTGTTTGGCACACATAATATGCACGCATCATTTGCTCCTTACTTCCTTTTTATTTTCTACAACGATCACATTCATTCCACATATCTGACTTCCCCTTTACCAGCTGAGAAACCACATACCCAATTTTGTTTATTTGTCACATCCTCTGCATCCATTTTTCTGTCACGTGTTATGGTGTTCAGAGTTTGTTATAACCTATTTATTGATGTGATTATGATATAGGTCACGTCCTATTGGTCATGTTTCACATAAAGAGAGCAATGGTTGAGGGAATAGGAAAATGTTTTTCCTTAACAAATTAGGGATTACAGTAACAACTTTTCAGTCAGAAATAGCTATAATTATGTTGCAGCTTCAACAACACAGACAGCGCGATACACTGCTGATATTCTGTAGTGGTCGCTGCAGCAAGGAGAGACAGACACCAGGTGCTAGTCACACAGTCACTTGCTTTTTTTTTAACACAGCAAGTCTGAACCAGACCCGGCACAATCAAATCAATTGTGGTCGGACTCCCTCGAGACATTTGTCTCTCTTAATCAAACATTGTGCTTAAAGCATCAGACAAGCTCAGTGCAAATAGTTGATTTGATTAAAACACATAGGATTTGTCTATATATGGAAAAATACACCTTTTAACTTTTCAACCAATCGATTGGTGAATTTTTTTTTTTGAAAAAAATGAAAAAAATGATTGCTCAACCAAGATAGTAGCCATTGTAATGATCATGCTGTTTAATCAGCTTCTTGATATGCCACACCTGTCAGGTGGATGGACAATATTGGCAAAGGGTACAGTCTAACTAACAGGGTTGTAAACAAATGTGTGCACACATTTTGAAAGAAATAATATTTTTACGTGTATGAAAAATATCTGGGATCTTTTATTACCGCTCATGAAATCAACACTTTACATGTTGCGTTTATATTTTTGTTGAGTATAGTTCTGTGACATAGCTTTACTGTGTAACCATGGTTGGCTGTACTATACATGTCAAGGACAGATCTGGGTTAGTGACAGATAAGATACTACAGATGTTGCTAATGTAGTAGGGTCAAAGGGTCAGCACTGGCCATTCCTACTGTCAATCAACTCTCCTGGTATGTTTGGGGTTGGTCAAGTCAGCCAATAACCACAAAGTAATTCGAAGTACATATGAGCACTGGAATGCCTTTTACATTTCAAAGCTAACATAAGGCCTCTTATTTCACCCAGCCACCATACTCTACCATGTATGGCTATGATGTTGAAGACAGTTGGTTGTGCAATAACACCATCATTCCTTCAGTACCATGGGGTTTAGCTGCCTATTTGGCCCATCAGTTAAAAAGTGCAGTGATTCACACTAGGGTTTTTCACTGGGAGTGTGTTAATGAGAATGATTGATTGAGTCATAGATCAATGGGAGAAGCCTCCAACCAAGCAACACACTCTCACCCAGCTCTTAACACTCCTGACTAACAACATCACTAGCAACGAAAAGCAAGTGTATGTGTACCCTGGCCAGAGGCGTCCTCCACCATGGGGTTGATCTCCAGCATGGAGGCGTCAAACTTCATGAAGACGTTGTAGAGCTTGATTATGTTAGCAGCTGCGTCGTCAATCAGAGCAGCAGGGAAGCCCATCTTTGTGGCAATCTGGAGAGAGAGCGAAGACAGAGAAGACCGAGAAAAGAGCAAAAGAATGAAATGTATCAATATCAGTTCTTCAAATCTACATTGTTTGTCATTTACTTCTACTTTAGCAACATTTAGAAATCTATTACCAGCTTGTAAAACACTTGAATTCAATTGAAGGTGAGAGGAGTTGAAGGAGAGCAGGAACAAATGACAATGAGGGGTATAGTCTGGGTTGGCGCCCCCCTTGGGTTGTGCCGTGGCGGAGATCTTTGTGGGCTATACTCGGCCTTGTCTCAGGATGTTAAGTTGGTGGTTGAAGATATCCCTCTAGTGTGTGGGGGCTGTGCTTTGGCAAAGTGGGTGGGGCAGGTGTTTGGCCCTGTCCGGGGGTATCATCGGATGGGGCCACAGTGTCTCCTGACCCCTCCTGTCTCAGCCTCCAGTATTTATGCTGCAGTAGTTTGTGTCGGGGGGCTAGGGTCAGTCTTATACGTGGAGTATTTCTCCTGTCTTATCCGATGTCCTGTGAGAATTTAAGTATGCTCTCTCTAATTCTCTCTTTCGGAGGACCTGAGCCCTAGGACCATTCTTCAGGACTACCTGGCATGATGACTCCTTGCTGTCCCCAGTCCACCTGGCCGTGCTGCTGCCCCAGTTTCAACTGTTCTGCCTGCAGCTATGGAACCCTGACCTGTTCACCGGTCGTGCTACCTGTCCCAGACCTGCTGTTTTCAACTCTCTAGAGACAGCAGGAGCGGTAGAGATACTCTTAATGATCGGCTATGAAAAGCCAACTGACATTTACTCTCTAGGTTTCTTCCTAGGTTTTGGCCTTTCTAGGGAGTTTTTCCTAGCCACCGTACATCTACACCTGCTTTGCTTGCTGTTTGGGGTTTTAGGCTGGGTTTCTGTACAGATATCAGCTGATGTAAGGGGGGCTATATAGAAGGGCTATATAAATAAATTTGATTTATAGTGAATGTGAGAGACGTTGGCAGGTCATGGTAACATTGCAGGCACTTTGAGACACATGTAGTGTGTGAGATGCAATGTTGACTGAGCATATCACAGTCAAAACCTGACGTTTAAAGATATTACACTGCCTAACTAATAAGGTTCTGAGGCCCTTGTCTTTAGAGAGAAACTCAAATCAGACCTAATTTGAATATAAATGTTACCGCAAGTTGTTTGTTTAAACATGGACCAAAATAGCTAGCTTTAAAATCAGGTGGAGTATTGTTTATTTACCAGGATATGTAATGTTTCCTGGGATCTAAGAGACTGAAAGACAAATCAAGAGGTATTTTTACAACCCGATCTCAACTGTACCGAAACAGCTTGTTCCATCTTGATTCCCTCCATGATGTCGATTGGCTCCTTCACAATGGCGTCGGGATTCTCTGCTGCCACATCCTCGATGTTCACGCCCCCCTGAGAGCTGCCAATCAACACGGGGCCCTGTTCAGAGGGAGGGGCCGAGAGATTATGAGTACCAATCATTTTACACAATCATCAAACTAAAAAAGAGCAAATTAATGGAACATATGTCTCACAGCAAATCAAATTGTATTTGTCATATGCTTCGTAAACAACAGGTGTAGACTAACAGTGAAATGCTTACTTACGGGCCCTTTCCAACAATGCAGAGAAAATAAAAAAAATAATAACACAAGGAATAAATACACAATGAGTAACAATAACTTGGCTATATACCATTACAGTGGTACTGCAGGGGTACAAGGTAATTGAGGTAGATACATAAAGGTAGGGCTAAAGTGACTGGATAGATAATAAAAAGCAGCAGCATATGTGATGAGTAAAGAGTTGTGCAAAAAGGGTCAATATAGATATTAAATAGTTAACCTAATATTACCTGGGCTAAATAAATAAATGTAACAAATGATTGGATTGATCCATTGGTCTTCAAATTCTCAATGACAACAGGTGTCTCATTATCCTATTTAGAGAACCGAGCTATAAGAGCAGCTGGACAAGCAAGTCCCACGGAGCACAAGTATTTCAACATGTCCACGGCCATGTCCTTTACCACTACGCCATCTAGTGGGACCATCCAACACAACACAATCAACATTCAAAATCAAGAATAACAGCTGCCCAATATGTCAAATCTGACAGCCTGACCCAGAATGGCTGAGCGTGATTTATCAGCTGTTGTCACCTGAGAGGCGTGAAGGGGCGGGAATGACCTCACCTGGAAGGATCTCTCCATGGTGATGGCGAAGTAGTACTCCCTGCGGGGGTACCTGCGCTCACAGATGAACACCTGGTTACAGATACGGCCCTGCTCGCCTGTCTGCTTGGTGTAAAGCTTACGACCAATCATCTGAGAGGAGATGTCCCGGGCCTCCTCTGGACTGTAGGAGAGGGGAAGAGAGACAGAAGAATTGACACAGAGTAGAAATGGGTGCAGTTTGAGAGGGGTTCTCTTGGACACTCACGAGTAGACAATCTTCACTCCTCCCTTCAGACCTCCCTCGAAGGTGCCTTTGCCTCGGCCTCCAGCCAACACTTGAGCCTTCACCACTAGATCCTTGGTGCCTGAGACACCCACACACACACACACACACACGAGGGAGAAAGACCATAGCAGTTACAGACTAGCCCAACACTCCACTGCCAATTACACACACAGACCGATAATAATGCAGATGTACAAACTACACAAAACATTGTCAGTGCAAACACTGCCTAACACAAGCTTTCTAGCAAAGGCATGCACTCATGGCCCTAAATGACTAGGCTACTTCTGGACATTGTCACGTTAATCTTTATCCACAACCAGAAAACTGTGTTAGCATCGAGTAAGCTACACAGTGAATGGATACATTGTTCTACATCATGTTTAGCCCTACTGATTACCACAGAGGAATTCAGTAGGTCAGAGATGATTTAACTTTATTGATCTAGTATTGTAACATATTAACAAAGTTAGACAACACACTATTACAGTTAGTTACAGAGTAGGCTACATAAAAATGACATGCCTAAAACCTCTATGTAAAGCCTGGGAGGACATTTTGATTTCATTGACATATAATAAACACTAGTCTGAATCCAATTAAAAGATTATCCCTAGTCCAGAGCAATGCCATTTATCAAAAAGGCTAGTCCAGGAGTAGAGTAATTCCATGACACTGGCCCCTGAGGAAAAGGAAGCACAGATAGGTGTAAACAGGTTACTGTGTGTCCAGCTGAGCACAGCAGGCTGCAGAAGTGTTAACTGATAGCCTTGGGTTCAGTGTTATGTTTAGACTGTAGTCTCTGCTGCTGCCTCAGAGGCTATTAAAAACACCCTAAACAAGGCCAAGGGTCACACCATGTCAGATGTAGGCTACAGGTTCTGTGTGCAGCACTCTCAGATTAGTCCAGAGATATTTGGGTGAATGTGTATACATGCCATTTTCAAAGTAACAAGAAAGTACACTAGGGCTGACTCCAAAGATTTGAATAGATTCGATTTCGATTTGTTAACTCAGATTTGATTCAAATCACTTTTGCTGATTTGCAAATGCAGATGAGCAGTCACACACACCAGAATGCCCCATAACAATGGTACCCCCCCCAGCCCATAAAGGGACAGGTAAGTATTTTAACATGAGACTTTTTTTCATATTCTTAACTTTTATTATTTCTCATTGTTGTTGCATTGTCAAGAAGGAACTTGCAAGTTAGCATTTGGGGCTCGCGAGTGGTGCAGCGGTCTAAGGCACTGCATCTCAGTGCCTGAGACATCACTACAAGCACCATGGTTTGATTCCAGGCTGTATCACAACCAGCCGTGATTGTGAGTGCCATAGGGCGGAGCAGAATTGGCCCAGCGTCATCCGTTTTTGGCCAATGTAGGCAATCGTTGTAAATAAGAATTAGTTCTTAACTGACTTGCCTAGTTAAATTAAACGTTTTTTTTTAAACACACAATATATATATATATATATATTGCTCAAAAAATAAAAGGGAACACTTAAACAACATAATGTAACTCCAAGTCAATCACACTGTCCACTTAGGAAGCAACACTGATTAACAATAAATTTCACATGCTGTTGTGCAAATGGAATAGACAACAGGTGGAAATTATAGGCAATTAGCAAGACACACACAATAAAGGAGTGGTTCTGCAGGTGTGGACCACAGACCACTTCTATGCTTCCTGGCTGATGTTTTGGTCACTTTTGAATGCTGGCGGTGCTTTCACTCTAGTGGTAGCATGAGACGTAGTCTACAACCCACACAAGTGGCTCAGGTAGTGCAGCTCATCCAGGATGGAACATCAATGCGAGCTGTGGCAAGAAGGTTTACTGTGTCTGTCAGCGTTGTGTCCAGAGCATGGTGGCGCTACCAGGAGACAGGCCAGTACATCAGGAGACGTGGAGGAGGCCGTAGGAGGGCAACAACCCAGCTGCAGGACCGCTACCTCCGCCTTTGTGCAAGGAGGAGCACTGCCAGAGCCCTGCAAAATGACGTCCAGCAGGCCACAAATGTGCATGTGTCTGCTCAAATGGTCAGAAACAGACTCCATGAGGGTGGTATGAGGGCCCGACGTCCACAGGTGCTTACAGGTGCTTACAGCCCAACACCGTGCAGGACGTTTTTCATTTGCCAGAGAACCCTGTGCTCTTCACAGATGAAAGCAGGTTCACACTGAGCACATGTGACAGACGTGACAGTCTGGAGACGCCGTGGAGAATGTCCTGCTAACTGTAACATCCTCAAACATGACCGGTTTGGCGGTGGGTCAGTCATGGTGTAGGGTGGCATTTCTTTGGGGGGCCGCACAGCCCTCCATGTGCTCGCCAGAGGTAGCCTGACTGCCATTAGGTACCGAGATGAGATCCTCAGACCCCTTGTGAGACCATATGCTGGTGAAGTTGGCCCTGGGATCCTCCTAATGCAAGACAATGCTAGACCTCATGTGGCTGGAGTGTGTCAGCAGTTCCTGCAAGAGGAAGGCATTGATGCTATGGACTGGCCCGCCCGTTCCCCAGACCTGAATCCAATTGAGCACATCTCGCTCCATCCAACAACGCCACGTTGCACCACAGACTGTCCAGGAGTTGGCGGATGCTTTAGTCTAGGTCTGGGAGGAGATCCCTCAGGAGACCATCCGCCACCTCATCAGGAGCATGCCCAGGCGTTGTAGGGAGGTCATACAGGCACGTGGAGGCCACACACACTACTGAGCCTCATTTTGACTTGTTTTAAGGACATTAGATCAAAGTTGGATCAGCCTGTAGTGTAGTTTTCCACTTTAACTTTGAGTGCGACTCCAAATCCAGACCTCCATGGGTTGATAAATTTGATTTCCATTGATAATGTGTGATTTCGTTGTCAGCACATTCAACTATCTAAAGAAAAAAATATTTAATAATAATATTTAATTCATTCAGATCTAGGATGTGTTATTTTAGTGTTCCCTTTATTTTTTTGAGCAGTGTATATATATATATATATTATAATAATAAACAATTTGTTGGACAATGTATACCATCCGTATCCTGTACATACGCCTAATAAAACTTCAAACTTGATAAATGTTGAAAACATGTTGGCTCACCATTTACAAAGAAGATATAATATGGAGAACAGGCTATTAGTATGAGAAGTATCGAAGTTTTGGATCAGGTACAGTCAACAGATGCTGGTTATCGTTAGTAATTAAAGCTACTAAGTGCCATTTTAGGGCTGTCTTTGTGCCTTTTGAATTCTTATAAGATATTATAAACTTCCAGACGTTCTCTCTGACCTCTTACTATGGCACTACGATGATACAGAGAAATCCCTAGATTACAGTATAGGCCTACAGCCCACTCTGACAACATACCTTACTCAGTAGTGCTGACTGATTAGTGCCTTTGAGGTCGGTTTGGATTATGATTTTATATATATATATATATAATTATTTTTTTCAACGCCGATACCAATTATTGGAGGACCAAAAAAGCCAATACCGATTAATCGGCCGATTTAAAAAAAAAATACATTTGTAATAATGACAATTACAACAATACTGAATGAACACTTATTTTAACTTAATATAATACATCAATAAAATCAATTTAGCCTCAAATAAATAATGAAACATGTTCAATTTGGTTTAAATAATGCAAAAAAAAAAGTGTTGGAGAAGTAAAAGTGCAATATGTGCTATGTAAGAAAGCTAACTTTTCAGTTCCTTCCTCAGAACATGAGAACATATGAAAGCTGGTGGTTCCTTTTAACATGAGTCTTCAATATTCCCAGGTAATAAGTTTTAGGTTGTAGTTATTGTAGGAATTATAGGACTATTTCCCTCTATACCATTTGTATTTCATTAACCTTTGATTATTGACAAGTTCTTATAGGCACTTTAGTATTGCCATTTCACTTCGGTTACACCAGCCTCATCTCGGGAGTTGATAGGCTTGAAGTCATAAAAAGCGCAATGCTTGACGCACAATTTACATTTACATTTACATTTAAGTCATTTAGCAGACGCTCTTATCCAGAGTGACTTACAAATTGGTGCATTCACCTTATGACATCCAGTGGAACAGTGACTTTACAATAGTGCATCTAAATCTTAAAGGGGGGTGAGAAGGATTACTTATCCTATCCTAGGTATTCCTTAAAGAGGTGGGGTTTCAGGTGTCTCCGGAAGGTGGTGATTGACTCCGCTGTCCTGGCGTCGTGAGGGAGTTTGTTCCACCATTGGTGGGCCAGAGCAGCGAACAGTTTTGACTGGGCTGAGCGGGAACTGTACTTCCTCAGTGGTAGGGAGGCGAGCAGGCCAGAGGTGGATGAACGCAGTGCCCTTGTTTGGGTGTAGGGCCTGATCAGAGCCTGGAGGTACTGAGGTGCCGTTCCCCTCACAGCTCCGTAGGCAAGCACCATGGTCTTGTAGCGGATGCGAGCTTCAACTGGAAGCCAGTGGAGAGAGCGGAGGAGCGGGGTGACGTGAGAGAACTTGGGAAGGTTGAACACCAGACGGGCTGCGGCGTTCTGGATGAGTTATAGGGGTTTAATGGCACAGGCAGGGAGCCCAGCCAACAGCGAGTTGCAGTAATCCAGACGGGAGATGACAAGTGCCTGGATTAGGACCTGCGCCGCTTCCTGTGTGAGGCAGGGTCGTACTCTGCGGATGTTGTAGAGCATGAACCTACAGGAACGGGCCACCGCCTTGATGTTAGTTGAGAACGACAGGGTGTTGTCCAGGATCACGCCAAGGTTCTTAGCGCTCTGGGAGGAGGACACAATGGAGTTGTCAACCGTGATGGCGAGATCATGGAACGGGCAGTCCTTCCCCGGGAGGAAGAGCAGCTCCGTCTTGCCGAGGTTCAGCTTGAGGTGGTGATCCGTCATCCACACTGATATGTCTGCCAGACATGCAGAGATGCGATTCGCCACCTGGTCATCAGAAGGGGGAAAGGAGAGGATTAATTGTGTGTCGTCTGCATAGCAATGATAGGAGAGACCATGTGAGGTTATGACAGAGCCAAGTGACTTGGTGTATAGCGAGAATAGGAGGGCCTAGAACAGAGCCCTGGGGGACACCAGTGGTGAGAGCGTGTGGTGAGGAGACAGATTCTCGCCACGCCACCTGGTAGGAGCGACCTGTCAGGTAGGACGCAATCCAAGCGTGGGCCGCGCCGGAGATGCCCAACTCGGAGAGGGTGGAGAGGAGGATCTGATGGTTCACAGTATCGAAGGCAGCCGATAGGTCTAGAAGGATGAGAGCAGAGGAGAGAGAGTTAGCTTTAGCGGTGCGGAGCGCCTCCGTGATACAGAGAAGAGCAGTCTCAGTTGAATGACTAGTCTTGAAACCTGACTGATTTGGATCAAGAAGGTCATTCTGAGAGAGATAGCGGGAGAGCTGGCCAAGGACGGCACGTTCAAGAGTTTTGGAGAGAAAAGATAGAAGGGATACTGGTCTGTAGTTGTTGACATCGGAGGGATCGAGTGTAGGTTTTTTCAGAAGGGGTGCAACTCTCGCTCTCTTGAAGACGGAAGGGACGTAGCCAGCGGTCAGGGATGAGTTGATGAGCGAGGTGAGGTAAAGGAGAAGGTCTCCAGAAATGGTCTGGAGAAGAGAGGAGGGGATAGGGTCAAGCGGGCAGGTTGTTGGGCGGCCGGCCGTCACAAGACGCAAGATTTCATCTAGAGAGAGAGGGGAGAAAGAGGTCAGAGCACAGGGTAGGGCAGTGTGAGCAGAACCAGCGGTGTCGTTTGACTTAGCAAACGAGGATCGGATGTCGTCGACCTTCTTTTCAAAATGGTTGACGAAGTCATTTGCAGAGAGGGAGGAGGGGGGGGGTTCAGGAGGGAGGAGAAGGTGGCAAAGAGCTTCCTAGGGTTAGAGGCAGAAGCTTGGAATTTAGAGTGGTAGAAAGTGGCTTTAGCAGCAGAGACAGAAGAGGAAAATGTAGAGAGGAGGGAGCGAAAGGATGCCAGGTCCGCAGGGAGGCGAGTTTTCCTACATTTCCGCTCGGCTGCCCGGAGCCCTGTTCTGTGAGCTCGCAATGAGTCGTCGAGCCACGGAGCGGGAGGGGAGGACCGAGCCGGCCTGGAGGATAGGGGGCATAGAGAGTCAAAGGATGCAGAAAGGGAGGAGAGGAGGGTTGAGGAGGCAGAATCAGGAGATAGGTTGGAGAAGGTTTGAGCAGAGGGAAGAGATGATAGGATGGAAGAGGAGAGAGTAGCGGGGGAGAGAGAGCGAAGGTTGGGACGGCGCGATACCATCCGAGTAGGGGCAGTGTGGGAAGTGTTGCATGAGAGCGAGAGGGAAAAGGATACAAGGTAGTGGTCGGAGACTTGGAGGGGAGTTGCAATGAGGTTAGTGGAAGAACAGCATCTAGTAAAGATGAGGTCGAGCGTATTGCCTGCCTTGTGAGTAGGGGGGGAAGGTGAGAGGGTGAGGTCAAAAGAGGAGAGGAGTGGAAAGAAGGAGGCAGAGAGGAATGAGTCAAAGGTAGACGTGGGGAGGTTAAAGTCGCCCAGAACTGTGAGAGGTGAGCCGTCCTCAGGAAAGGAGCTTATCAAGGCATCAAGCTCATTGATGAACTCTCCGAGGGAACCTGGAGGGCAATAAATGATAAGGATGTTAAGCTTGAAAGGGCTGGTAACTGTGACAGCATGGAATTCAAAGGAGGCGATAGACAGATGGGTAAGGGGAGAAAGAGAGAATGACCACTTGGGAGAGATGAGGATCCCGGTGCCACCACCCCGCTGACCAGAAGCTCTCGGGGTGTGCGAGAACACGTGGGCGGACGAAGAGAGAGTAGTAGGAGTGGCAGTGTTATCTGTGGTGATCCATGTTTCCGTCAGTGCCAAGAAGTCGAGGGACTGGAGGGAGGCATAGGCTGAGATGAACTCTGCCTTGTTGGCCGCAGATCGGCAGTTCCAGAGGCTACCAGAGACCTGGAACTCCACGTGGGTCGTGCGCGCTGGGACCACCAGATTAGGGTGGCCGCGGCCACGCGGTGTGGAGCGTTTGTATGGTCTGTGCAGAGAGGAGAGAACAGGGATAGACAGACACATAGTTGACAGGCTACAGAAGAGGCTACGCTAATGCAAAGGAGATTGGAATGACAAGTGGACTACACGTATCGAATGTTCAGAAAGTTAAGCTTACGTAGCAAGAATCTTATTGACTAAAATGATACAGCACTGCTGAAGTAGGCTAGCTGGCAGTGGCTGCGTTGTTGACTTTGTAGGCTAGCTGGCAGTGGCTGCGTTGTTGACATTACACTAATCAAGTCGTTCCGTTGAGTGTAATAGTTTCTACAGTGCTGCTATTCGGGGGCTAGCTAGCAGTGTTGATTACGTTACGTTGCGTTAAAAGAACGACAATAGCTGGCTAGCTAACCTAGAAAATCTCTCCAGACTACACAATTATCTTTGATACAAAGACGGCTATGTAGCTAGCTATGTAGCTAGCTACGATCAAACAAATCAAACAGTTGTACTGTAATGAAATTAAATGAAAATGTGATACTACCTGTGGAGCGAAGCGGAATGCGACCGGGTTGTTGAGTTCTATTCGGAAGACGTTGGCTAGCTGTTGGCTAGCTAGCAGTGTCTCCTACGTTAAGGACGACAAATAGCTGGCTAGCTAACCTCGGTAAATTAAGATAATCACTATAAGACTACACACTCTAAACTACACAATTATCTTGGATACGAAGACAGCAAAGACAGCTATGTAGCTAGCTAACAATACACTAATCAAGTCGTTCAGTTGAGTGTAATAGTTTCTACAGTGCTGCTAATCGGTGGACGTTTGCTAGCTGGCTAGCTGCTGGGCAGAGCAGTGAAGACTACGTTAGGACGACGAAATACGATAATTACGCAATTATCTTTGATACAAAGACGACTATGTAGCTAGCTAAGAAGAAATTGCTAAGATTAGACAAATCAAACCGTTGTACTATAATGAAATGTAATGAAAAAGTTATACTACCTGCGGAGCGAAATGCGGATGCGACCGCTCGCTCCAACCGCTCGCACAATGAAGAGCTGCTGGCAAAATGCACAAAAGTGCTGTTTGAATGAATGTTTACACGCCTGCTTCTGCCTACCACAGCTCAGTCAGATACTTGTATGCTCAGTCAGATTATATGCAATGCAGGACACGCTAGATAATATCTAGTAATATCATCAACCATGTGTAGTTAACTAGTGATTATGATTGATTGTTTTTTGTAAGATAAGTTTAATGCTAGCTAGCAACTTACCTTGGCTTACTGCATTCGCATAACAGGCAGGTCGATATTGCATTGGACTAGTTAACTTTAAGGTTGCAAGATTGGATCCCCCGAGCTGACAAGGTGAAAATCTGTCGTTCTGCCCCTGAACAAGGCAGTTAACCCACCGTTCCTAGGCCGTCATTGAAAATAAGAATGTGTTCTTAACTGACATGCCTAGTTAAATAAAAGGTATAAAAATTAAAAATTAAATTGGCGTCCAAAAATACCGATTTCCGATTGTTATGAAAACTTGAAATTGGCCCTAATTAACATCGGCCATTTCGATTAATCGGTCGACCTCTAGTTTGGACCATAATAGTTTGTTGGTGATGTGGACATCAAGGAACATAAAACTCTCGACCCACTCTACAGCCCTGTCAATGTAAATGGGTGCTTTTGCGCCTGATTTTCCTGTAGTGCACATCATCTCTTGTCTTGGTCACGTTGAGGAAGAGGATGGTGTCCCGGCAGTCTCTGACCTCTTCCCTATAGGCTGTCTCATCGTTGTCGGTGATCAGGCCTACCACCGTTGTGTCGTCAGCAAACTTGATGGTGTTGGAGTCGGGTTTGGCCACGCAGTCGTGGGTGAATAGGGAGTACAGGAGGGGACTACACACGCTCCCCCAAATTAGCTTACTCAAATTAATTTGACCACATCCTATTAAGGCATGGCTTACCAATCTCCTTGGCAACAGAGTAGGCTTCATCGGGTGAGCTGGCAACCTTGCCCTCGGGCACACAGACGCCAGCCTCTTTGAGCAGGCCGATGCTCATGTACTCATGCAGGGAGAGGTTCCTCTGCTGCTGCTGAAGGTGGGAGGGCTGCTGCTGAGCCCCAAGAAGGCCGGAGGAACCACCCAGCACCTGGAGAGAGGGGGGGGGGGGGTAGAGGAGAGAGGGGGATAGAGGAGAGAAAAAGTTGTAGGGTGGTACATGATGCAGTAACATGACAGTACCTACTCATATATCAGGGGGAGTACATAGCACTCTGTGAAAGGACACTGAATAAGAATAGCCACACCCATACAAAAGACTAAAAGGGCACATACACACAACAAAAAAATGTGGAGTAGATGTATGCAATACTGTAAGTTTGCAGATATGAAAGAGGAATACATTAAACATGTCATTTGGCATCAAATTAATCATTATGTCAACATCAAACTCATTTTTTTCTAACTTGGAACTTGGTTCTAAAAATGTCAGCTTTGTCAGTGCAAGTGAGCATGAACAAACAGCCTGGATGGTGCATATCCTCTCTTCACCCCCGGAGGCATCATGCACCCCAAAAATCCAAGGAGGCAGAAAGTATGTGAGGATGCTTTGGGGGCTGGAGAACTTAGAACAACTTTTTTTTCCAAACACGTGAACCATATTTTACCTGCAATCTAGTCATAATCATATATATATAAGCAAAAAGTTGTTAAGTGCTATTATACAGGACAAATCTGAGGGGGCACTTACCCCTGTACCCCCGATGGGCATGACGCTCCTGGCACCCCCCTCCCTGTCCTATCGTCTCTAGTCTATGACAGCTGTGTTGGAGGTCACGGTCTTAACTAGTACTGTATGTGAGCGAAAAGCTATTGCGAACAACCAAATCCCTGAACCCCCATAAGCTTGTTTAAATACATGTACTGATTGATACATTCGTCTCTCCATTGCTAAACAAGCAACGACGTTTGCTAACGTTTAGCTCGCTGGCTATGTGGCTAGTTAGCCAAAAGAGCCAGCTTCCTAGCTACCTCAAATGAGATAAGCTAATGTCAAATTTCACCCCATTTCTCAGGGACATCGAAGATGGTGCAGCAGAAAAATTATCACAGGTACAGGCAGCCGGATTTCATAACATTTTTGTCAAGGTAGAACTTACTTTGGATGCAGTGTTACGCGTCGATCTTGCCCCAGAATTTCTCAGGCTAGCCGACAATCGGCCGCAAATCAGGGACGCCGCCATGTTCCCTTCTCAAGCTAACGAATTGGGTGCATGCGTAGTGACATTAAAAAAAACATGCGCCCCACGCATAGGCTTGGCTCACATTCAAAAGTCTTCACAATTTGAAGACACGGCTATAAATACATACGGTCAACTGGACAT
The DNA here is from genome assembly GCF_021184085.1 of Oncorhynchus gorbuscha. Lineage (NCBI taxonomy): Eukaryota > Metazoa > Chordata > Actinopteri > Salmoniformes > Salmonidae > Oncorhynchus > Oncorhynchus gorbuscha. Next base: position 96,979,488 of record NC_060173.1, read on the forward strand.
TATATAATGCATACTTAAAACGAGGTCATGGTGGCCTTTCAAATTGTTTTCTCTAAGATGAGCAACACAAACGTATTTACTCAAAAGTGGTATTTATTTATCCGGTTTGGAAAAACCTACTGTATATACAGACCTATTTACACATGGAGCAAACACTCATCAGTCAAACAAAACAAAAATTACTTTCTATATAAAGAATATATGGTGTGCTTGATGAACCTTGGCCGGCAAGTGTGAACCCCGGCAAGCAGAAGAAATTAAAAATCTACTCCTGGAGAGATGTTTTAACCAATAGCAGAAACGTTAAGGAGCACTTGGGTTTAAATCTGCAACACATTATTTCAAAACAAATACATTTATATTCCCTTCAAGGGTACATGTACTTTTCAACACTATTCCCCATTGTCAGTCTCTAAAAAAAAACAAAATAAACAAATGATGGGGAGCCAGATAGACAATGAAAGGAATACGCTATTGTTATCACCATCAGAGTTATGCAGTATCAGACATTTCCCTGAACTGAATCAGCGTATCCAAATGTGTTCGATGAGGTTGAGATTAGGGCTCTGTGCAGATCAGTCAAGTTCTTCCACACCGATCTCGACAGACCATTTCTTTATGGACCTTGCTTTGTACATGGGGGCATTGTCATGCTGAAACAAGAAAGAGCCTTCCCCAAACTGTTGCCACAAGGTTGGAAGCACAGAATCGTCTAGAATGTCATTGTATCTTGTAGAGTTAAGATTTCCCTTCACTGGAACTAAGGGGCCTAGCCCGAACCATGAAAAACAGTCTCAGACCATTATTCCTCCTCCACCAAACTGTACAGTTGGCACTATTCAGTCGGGCAGGTAGCGTTCTCCTGGCATCCGCCAAATCCAGATCCGCCCGTCGGCCTGCCAGATGGCACACACATCACTCCAGAGAACAGCACTGTTGACAGGGGCAGCTCTAGCAGGGTAGAAATTTGACAAATTGACTTGTTGGAAAGGTGGCATCCTATGATGTTGCCAAGTTGAACGTCACTAAGCTCTTTAGTAAGGCCCTTCTACTGACCAAGTTTATCCATGGAGATTGCATAGCTGTGTGCTCGATTGCATACACCTGTCAGCAAAGGGTGTGGCTGAAATAACCAAATCCACTCATTTGAAGGGGTGTCCACATTCAAAAGTATATATAGTGTATTACATTGGGGATGACATAATTTAGTACAAATGTTTCATCAACAAGCTGGGAAAAGAGAGGGTCAGAGTGATCAAACTCTAGCTTTTCGTATAGGTTATGAGTGTGATGGATAGCTGGCTCTACGAGGTACTGGGAGTGTCCAATTCCCAACACACAGTCAGCTGATGATTCAGATATATACACACAGGTGGGCAGGCTGATGGACAGACACACGCACTCAGCCAGTCAGTCCGAGTCGCTGCTGCTGCTGGATGAGTCTGTAGACATAGCTTCTACGTCATCCTCGTTCTCTTTGTTGTGGCCGGGGGGCTCCAGCCCAAAGTCGTTGCCATGAGGCGGGGGGAGCATACCCACTGAGACGTCGGACGATTGCCAGGGGTACTGGGGCGTAAGCACATCTGAGGAGGGAAGGAAGGAAAGAGTATTTGAGCTGTGTGATAGGGATAGTATTATACAGTATAGTCCACAGAATCATATCAAACACACAGACCATAGAAGAAAATAATAGTTGACTTAATTTGTAGAAGAAAGGAACCACACATAAAACAAAAGCATACCCGGCAATCTCCCAGCAGCCAGTGCATCTCCAGGGAGGTGTCCGTTCACGCCATTAGTTGGCAGATTGCTCATGTGACCCAACATTCCACTGCGCATCTCCAGGTCAGTCGGGTAAGGTCTACGTGGATCACCTGTTATAAGGAATGTCATCAAGTCGATTGAAGAGTAATTACTGTAGTATTGTGAATGCTAGTCACTGCTGTGATAGGGAGTATTTGAACCTCAGCCACTATCACTACCGAGAGGAAATTCCAGTCTGGAGAGAAGGAACATGCAAGGAAAGGAGGATCTGGGAGAGGTAGTGATGGGGGGGGGGGGTATCTAAGACTTCAAAACAAAATAAAAAAAGGTCATAAAGAAGACAAACCTGGTACCCAGTTGAGAGGGGCACACACTGCATTGCTGGCACTAATCCTGTGGGCATATTTGATGATCTCTTCTGAGGAGATGCTGCCTGAAAGACAACAGTTATTTTAGTTTCACATCTATAATCTCTGGTGGTATTTATGTATCAGAAAGCTCTCCAGGTACTCAGACGAATGCTGTGAAAATCAGGCTCACCTTTTCTGGCCTTATCAATAGATTTTAGCTTCTCCTTTGCTTGGTATACAGCAGTCGCCTAGAAGAGAGAAGTTTGGGCAAAAAAGGTTAGGTTGAATCAAAGCCATAAACAATGTGCTGTTGGGTTCCAATTTAGTAAAGGAAACACATTCTATACTCTTTAGGATTTCTTATCATTCTCCAGCGCCACTATTCTCACCAGTATATGTTCAGCCTCCTTCAGCTGTTTCTGGAGCTGCTGGATGTCGCAGTCTCTCTTCTCCACCTCCTTCTCCAGGACCTGCATCTCTTGGTGCACCTTGCCCTGCTCCTGTGCCACCCTCATCAGCTCCTGGAACTCTCTGTCTCGCTGCACCAGCAGCTCCAGGATCTACTCACAGCAAAACACGTGCATTCAGACTTCTGACCGACTGCACATTGTAAGATAGACTACTATTGACACAAAGTTGTGTGGAGAAAAGCACTCTCAAACCTATTTCATAAAATGCAAACTAAATCTGAGTGGTATGTTCAGTTATGGTGCACATCTTATAATTCTTTGAATAGCTTGGATTGCAGATATTGTTGCTACATTTAAATATAGTTTTAGGTTGAATCAGGTGCCTGTTACCTGGGTGTCCTCGCCTCCTTGGGGGAGTTTTTGGCTCCTTGACAGTGCAAGCATCTCTATCAATTCCCTGAAATACGAGTAACATTGGGTTTTATTCACTGCTCAAAAAAATAAAGGGAACACTTAAACAACACAATGTAACTCCAAGTCATTCACAATTCTGTGAAATCAAACTGTCCACTGAGGAAGCAACACTGATTGACAAATGTCACATGCTGTTGTGCAAATGGAATAGACAACAGGTGGAAATTATAGGCAATTAGCAAGACACACACAATAAAGGAGTGGTTCTGCAGGTGGTGACCACAGACCACTTCTCAGTTCCTATGCTTCCTGGCTGATGTTTTGGTCACTTTTGAATGCTGGCGGTGCGTTCACTCTAGTGGTAGCATGAGATGGAGTCTACAACCCACACAAGTGGCTCAGGTAGTGCAGCTCATCCAGGATGGAAAATCAATGCGAGCTGTGGCAAGAAGGTTTGCGGTGTCTGTCAGCGTAGTGTCCAGAGCATGGAGGCGCTACCAGGAGACAGGCCAGTACATCAGGAGACGTGGAGGAGGCCGTAGGAGGGCAACAACCCAGCAGCAGGACCGCTACCTCCGCCTTTGTGCAAGGAGGAGCAGGAGGAACACTGCCAGAGCCCTGCAAAATGACCTCTAGTAGGCCACAAATGTGCATGTGTCTGCTCAAACGGTCAGAAACAGACTCCATGAGGGTGGTATGAGGGCCCGACGTCCACAGGACACCAAGATTGGCAAATTCACCACTGGCGCCCTGTGCTCTTCACAGATGAAAGCAGGTTCACATTGAGCACATGTGACAGACATGATAGAGTCTGGAGATGGTGGCATTTCTTTGGGGGGCCGCACAGCTTGAGACCATATGCTGGTGCGGTTGGCCCTGGGTTCCTCCTAATGCAAGACAATGCTAGACCTCATGTGGCTGGAGTGTGTCAGCAGTTCCTGCAAGAGGAAGGCATTGATGCTATGGAATGGCCCGCCCATTCCCCAAACCTGAATCCACTTGAGCACATCTGGGACATCATGGCTTGCTCCATCCACCAACGTCCAGGTCTGGGAGGAGACCATCCGCCACCTCATCAGGAGCATGCCCAGGCGTTGTAGGGAGGTCATACAGGCACGCGGAGGCCACACACACTACTGAGCCTCATTTTGACTTGTTTTAAGGACATTACATCAAAGTTGGATCAGCCTGTAGTGTGGTTTTCCACTTTAATTTTGAGTGTGATGCCAAATCCAGACCTACATGGGTTGATAAATTTGATTTCCATTGATAATTTGTGTGATTTTGTTGTCAGCACATTCAACACATTCAGATCTAGGATGTGTTATTTTAGTGATCCCTTTATTTTTTGAGCAGTGTATATACACAATCCATGGCTGACGTTATAGCCTATACAACAGTAGTTCACAACATTTTTCGGTTACTGTACCACCAACTGAATTTTGCTTTGCCTGGAGTACACCTAATGTACCCCCTCATGTGCATTTAACCAGTAACCCTATGATCTCATGAGTCTTCTCAAGTACCCCTTGTGGATAGGCCAATTACCCCCAGGGGTCCCGGTACCCCTGGTTGGGAACCACTGGCCTAGCAGTAACATTACACTCAGAACACGAAACGTAGGCATTGTTGACTAAACTACAAACTAGATCATTTGAATGGCTGTTCAGGAAACAATTATTCCGGTGAGAAAATAATACATTCGTACCTGGATAACACTTCTAAATCGTCCAGTACCGATAATAACCGCTCTTTCGTAGATTTATCAGTCACCGCCATTATTGTTTCCACGCCACTGCGCAGAACAGGAAATAGAGCTGATGTTTTTTTGTGTGGAAATTAAAGCGTGCTTAGCGACGTCTGTTGGAAAGGAGTGAAAAGGCATTCTGTTGGCAAAGTCACTGAGGCAAAAATAGAAAGAGGCGGAGCCACATCTATACAGAAGAAAATAGTATTCTCTGGAAGTTAGGTGCTCGGCGCTCAGCTGTTGAGTTGAGGAGAATATTTGGTTGAGTCGGGCAGCACGAGCTGTGTGTGTTTATCTGCGCGGTCGTAGGAGCTACAGCAGCAAGATTCCAAAGAAATTCGACGTGCTAAACACACTCGCTCTGTTATTTTAAAATCAACCAGTGCAAATTTCACGATGGTGAAGGTATCCTTTAATTCAGCCCTCGGGCAGAAAGACATGAAAAAGGACAGCGAAACCCTAATTCCCGAGGACAAGGTGAGTAATTACAACTGCGAATAGCCTTCAAGGATTGTGTTATTGACTGTACGTTTGTTTATGTGTAACCGTGTTTTTGTCGCACTGGTTTGCTTTATCTTGGCCAGGTCACAGTTGTAAATGAGAAGTTGTTCTCAACTGGCCTACCTGCTTAAATAAATAAAGGTGAAAAAATAAATAATAATAAGTACGTTAACGTTGGTTATCTAACGGCAGAAAACATTGTCACAGTTGAACAGACACAGATGGCAAAATTAAGACGTCAATCCCCTAGTTAGCTCTTTTAGCCAGATCAGAGATTAGCCAATACATTATATATAGCTAGCTAATTACCGAAATTAGATACATTTGAACTAAGCGAAAGTAATATTTGGCCAAATGTGTCTAAATTTAACATTTAGGTCTGAGACTTGCTTAATCAGCTCTCAACAATTCACTGACCACCATTATCTAACGTGAAATTATAGCCTACAGGGGCTGCCAGTTACTGCTTTCTTTCCCCTTTGCAAATGGCAGGCTGAATGTCAATTTAATGTTTAGAGTTTTGGAGATCAGCTGGAACTTCTTTGTCACTTGAAGCCAGCATTTGTTCTGTCCCCGCTGTTTACATTGATACACCATCAACTGTTCTTTCTCATTCCAAGAACAGCAGTAGCGTTTTGATAAGGGTTATCAACACTGAATTGTCATCATTCTGTTGTTTGTCAGTGTTGGTTGGACCAAGAAATGGACAGATACAACATTCATTTCTAAGAACGGTATGATGCCAAGTATTTTGAAATAATCTAAAATAAGAAACTTTATCCCCAGGGGGGAAATTTATATTGCACATTAACAACATCTTAAAAATACATGAATAAATATGGTATATGAAATATGCAGTACAGACGCCTACATGACACAATGCATATGCTTACAACTGATAAGAAGAGTAGGAGTGTGAGACAGCACTCATATGATGTCTGCTCACTTATCATCAAATACATGCCAATTGGGCAGGTTGCCTCTGAGAAGATGATGTGAAGTGGCAGACGAGTCTGCATTGCAAATAACTCCATCTGTCTCCGCTCGCTGACTCATACCATTCAATACATTTTTCAGTACACAGTTCTGTCTTCTATCCTTCCACCCATTAAGATTCTCACAGCCTAGACTGTTTCCCCTTGAGGAAATTTGTCTTGGGTCTCCCAACAAGCCCAGCGTTGTATTACATTTATCACAACACAAAACAATACAGGGTTACATACAGTCAATATGGATAATGGAACTACCATGCATTGGTAAAATCTAGCTTTATTTATACAGCACATTTCAGACAATATGCTTTACAGGAAAGCATCTTCAGGTTCTCCGGCAGGCTATTCCAGAGGCTGGGGGCATAATCACTGAGGGACCTACTAGGTAGATACCATTAAAGCATGTCTGACATGTATTTTGGTGCACAATTGTGGGTTGATTTCAAAAACCAATAGAAGAATCTTAAAATGTATTCTAAATCTCACAGGCAGCCAGTGCAGACCTTAAAACTGGTGTAATGTGTGCTCTCCATCTTGGTCATTACGTGTGCTGCAGCATTCTGTATGTTTTGCAGTTGACAACTTTAGTTCAGAATCTAAATCAGGTTTTTTACCTGGTGTTTTATCTTTATTGCCTGTGAATTTAAATGTGCGGCTAGATTCTCTCTGTGCTTTGGCTCTGACAATAAGTACCTCGCTCTTGTCTTGATTTAGCTGGAGGAAGTTGTGAGTCATCAAAGTATTTTAATCACTTATGTAGTCTAATAATTGATTTGTGGAGCTAAAATCCTCTGGTGGCACAAATGTAAAGTTGTGTATCTTGCTGTGCTTTCTGATAATGCTGTCAAGGGGATATATATATATATATATCTCACACACAGTTGAAGTCGGAAGTTTACATACACCTTAGCTAACTACATTTAAACTCAGTTTTTCACAATTCCTGACATTTAATCCTAGTACAAATGCCCTGTCTTAGGTCAGTTAGTAACACCACTTTATTTTAGGAATGTAAAATGTCAGAATAATAGTAGAGAATTATTTATTTAAGCTTTTAATTTCTTTCATCACATTCCCAGTGGGTCAGAAGTTTACATACACTCAATTAGTATTTGGTACGATTGCCTTTAAATTGTTTAACTTGGATCAAACGGAGTGTGGTGTCAGGAAAATAACCTCACGTTCAATGTCAACAAAACAAAGGAGATGATCGTGGACTTCAGGAAACAGCAGAGGGAGCACCCCCCTATCCACACCGATGGGACAGTAGTGGAGAAGGTGGGAAGTTTTAAGTTCCTCGGCGTACACATCACGGACAAACTGAAATGGTCCACCCACACAGACAGCGTGGTGAAGAAGGCGCAATGGCACCTCTTCAACCTCAGGAGGCTGAAGAAATTTGGCTTGTCACCAAAAACCACTCTCAAACTTTTACAGATGCACAATCGAGAACATCCTGTCGGGCTGTTTCACCGCCTGGTACGGCAACTGCTCTGCCCACAATCGCAAGGCTCTCCAGAGGGTAGTTAGGCCTGCACAACGCATCACCGGGGGCAAACTACCCGCCCTCCATGACACCTACACCACCCGATGTCACAGGAAGGCCAAAAAGAACATCAAGTACAACAACCACCTGAGCCACTGCTTGTTCACCCTGCTATCATCCAGAAGGCGAGGTCAGTCCAGGTGCATCAAAGCAGGGATCATGAGACCGAAGCTGTTTTTCAATCTCAAGGCCATCAGACTGTTAAACAGCCATCACTAACATTAAGTGGCTGCTGTCAACATACTGACTCAAATCTCTAGCCACTTTAATCATTCAAAATTTGATGTAATAAATGTATAACTAGTCACTTTAAACAATGCCACTTTGTATAATGTTTACATACCCTACATTAACTCATCTCATATGTATATACTGTACTCTATACCATCTACTGCATCTTGCCTATGCCGTTCAGCCATCGCTCATCCATATATTTATATGTACATATTCATATTAATTCCTTTACACTGGTGTGTGTATAAGGTAGTTGTTGTGGAATTGTTAGATTACTTGTTAGATATTACTGTGTGGTCGGAACTAGAAACACAAGCATTTCGCTACACTCGCATTAACATTGCTAACCATGTGTATGTGACCAATAAGATTTGATTTGACTGTTTCGACAAGCTCCCCAAACTAAGTTGGGTGAATTTTGGCCCATTCCTCCTGACCGAGCCGGTGTAACTGAGTCAGGTTTGTAGGCTTCCTTGCTCGCACACGCTTTTTCAGTTCTGCCCACAAATTTTATATGGGATTGAGGTCAGGGCTTTGTGATGGCCACTCCTATACCTTGACTTTGTTGTCCTTAAGACATTTTACCACAACTTTGGAAGTATGCTTGGGGTCATTGTCCATTCGGGAAGACCCATTTGTGACCAAGCTTAAACTTCCTGACTGATGTCTTGATGTTGCTTCAATATATCCACATAATTTTACTTCCTCATGATGCCATCTATTTTGTGAAGTGCACCAGTCCCTCCTGCAGCAAAAGCACCCCCACAATATGATTCTGCCGCCCCCGCACTTCACGGTTGGGATGGTGTTCTTCGGCTTGCAAGCCTCCCCCGTTTCCTCCAGACATTACCATGGTCATTATGGCCAAACAGTTCTATTATTATTTCATCAGACCAGAAGACATTTCTCCAAAAAAGTATGGTCTTTGTCCCCATGTGCAGTTGCAAACTGTAGTCTGGCTTTTTTATGGCAGTTTTGGAGCAGTGGCTTCTTCCTTACTGAGCGGCATTTCAGGTTATGTTGATATAGGACTAATTTTACTGTGGATATAAATACTTTTGTGCCTGTTTCCTCCAGCATCTTCACAAGGTCCTTTGCTGTTCTGGGATATATTTGCACTTTTTGCTACAAAGTACGTTCATCTTTAGGAGACAGAACGCGTCTTATTCCTGAGGCATGAAGGCTGCGTGGTCCCATGGTGTTTATACTTGTGTACTATTGTTTGTACAGATGAACGCGGTACCTTCAGGTGTTTGGAAATTGCTCCCAAGGATGAACCAGATTTGTGGAGGTCTACACATTTTTTTTGTGAGGTCTTGGCTGATTTCTTTTGATTTTACCATGATGTCAAGCAAAGATGCACTGAGTTTGAAGGTAGGCCTTGAAATACATCCACAGGTACACCTCCAATTGACTCAAATGATGTCAATTAGCCTATCAGAAGCTTGTAAAGCCATGACAATTTTCTTGAATTTTCCAAGCTTTTTTAAGGCGCATTCAACTTGGTGTATGTATACTTCTGACTCACTGGAATTGTGATGCAGTGAAATAATCTGTCTGTAAGCAATTGTTGAAAAAATTACTTGTGTCCATGTAGAGGTCGACCGATTTTTATGATTTTTTTTCATCACCGATACCAATTATTGGTCCTCCAATCAAACACCTTTTGGAGGAGCAAAAAAAGCCAATACCGATTAATTGGCTAATTTTGTTTTTATTTAAAAAAATAATATATATATATATAGGGCAAAAAAGTATTTAGTCAGCCACCAATTGTGCAAGTTCCCCGACTTAAAAAGGTGAGAGGCCTGTAATTTTCATCATAGGTACACTTCAACTATGACAGACAAAATGAGAAAGAAAATCACATTTTAGGATTTTTTACTTATTTATTTGCAAATTATGGTGGTAAACTTTTGTTATTGACCAAATACTTATTTATCTCAATACTTTGTTATATACCCTTTGTTGGCAATGACAGAGGTCAAACGATTTCTGTAAGTCTTCACAAGGTTTTCACACACTGTTACTGGTATTTTGGCCCATTCCTCCATGCAGATCTCCTCTAGAGCAGTGATGTTTTGGGGCTGTTGCTGGGCAAGTGTAAAGGAATGAATAAGAATATGTACATGGCCGAACGGCATAGGCAAGATGTAGTAGATGGTATAGAGTACAGTATATACATACGAGGTGAGTAATGTAGGGTATGTAAACATTTAAAGTGGCTTGTGATACATTTATTGCATCAATTTTTCCATCTTAAAGTTGGCTAGAGTTGAGTCAGTATGTTGGCAGCAGCCACTCAATGTTAGTGATGGCTGTTTAACAGTCTGATGGCCTTGAGATAGAGGCTGTTTTTCAGTCTCTCGGTCCTAGCTTTGATGCACCTGCACTCACCTCGCCTTCTGGATGATAGCAGGGTAAACAGGCATTGGCTCGGGTGGTTGTTGTCCTTGATGATCTTTTTGGCCTTCCTGTGACATCGGGTGGTGTAGGTGTCCTGGAAGGCAGGTAGTTTACGTTGTGCAGACCTCACTACCCTCTGAAGAGCCTTACGGTTATGGGCGGAGCAGTTGCTGTACCAGGCGGTGATACAGCCCGACAGGATGCTCTGTAAAAGTTTGAGTGTGTTTGGTGACAGGCCAAATTTCTTCAGCCTCCAGAGGTTAAAGAGGCGCTGCTGCGCCTTCTTCACCATGCTGTCTGTGTGGGTCGACCATTCCAGTTTGTCCGTAATGTGTACGCCGAGGAACTTAAAACTTCCCACCTTCTCCACTACTGTCCCGTCAATGTGGATAGGGGGGTGCTCCCTCTGCTGTTTCCTGAAGTCCACGATCATCTCCTTTGTTTTGTTGATGTTGAGTGTGAGGTTATTTTCCTGACACCACACTCAGAGGGCCCTCCCCTCCTCCCTGTAGGCCGTCTCGTCGTTGTTGGTAATCAAGCCTACCACTGTAGTGTCGTCTGCAAACTCTATGATTGAGTTGGAGGTGTGCATGGCCACGCAGTCGTGGGTGAACAGGGTGTACAGGAGAGGGCTCAGAACGCACCCCTGTGGGGCCCCAGTGTTGAGGGTCAGCGGGGTGGAGATGTTGTTACCTACCCTCACCACCTGGTGGTGGCCCGTCAGGAAGTCCAGGACCCAGTTGCACAGGGCGGGGTCGAGACCCAGGGTTTCAAGCTTATTGACGAGTTTGGAGGGTACTATGGTGTTAAATGCTGAGCTGTAGTCAATGAACAGCATTCTTACATAGGTATTCCTCTTGTCCAGATGGGTTAAGGCAGTGTGATTGTGTCATCTGTGGACCTATTGGAGTGGGTTTAGTGTGTCAGGTAGGGTGGAGGTGATATGGTCCTTGACTAGTCTCCCAGCACTTCATGATGATAGAGGTGAGTGCTATGGGGTGGTAGTCATTTAGCTCAGTTACCTTAGCTTTTTTGGGAACTGGAACAATGGTGGCCCGCTTGAAGCATGTGGGAACAGCAGACTGTTATAGGGATTGATTCAATATGTCCGTAAACACACCAGCCAGCTGGTCCTCGCATGCTCTAAGGACGCGGCTGGGGATGCCGTCTGGGCCTGCGGCCTTGTATTGTCCTCAAGCAAGCAAAGAAGTTGTTTAGTTTGTCTGTGAGCAAGACATCGTGGTATGCGATGGGGCTGGTTTTTCTTTTGTACTCCGTGATTGACTGTAGACCCTGCCACATACCTCTCGTGTCTGAGCCGTTGAATTGCGACTCTACTTTGTCTCTATACTGATGCTTATTTTGTTTGATTGCCTTGCAGAGGGAATAGCTACACTGTTTGTATTTGGTCATGTTTCCGGTCACCTTGCCCTGATTAAAGGCAGTGGTTCATGCTTTAAGTTTTGCGCGAATGCTGCGGTTTCTGGTTGGGGAATGTTTTAATAGACGCTGTGGGTACAACCTCACCGACGCTCTTGCTAATAAACTTGCTCAGCGTTTTCATCAATGTTGTTGTTCGACGCTATGCGGAACATATCCCAGTCCACGTGATCGAAGCAATCTTGAAGTGTGGAATCCGATTGGTCAGACCAGCGTTGAACATTCCTGAGCTCGAGTGCTTCCTGTTTTAGTTTCTGTCTATAGGCTGAGAGCAACAAAATGTAGTCGTGGTCAGCTTTAACGAAAGGAGGGTGGAGGAGGGCCTTATATGCGTCGCGGAAGTTAGAATAACAATGATCTAGGGTTTTGCCAGCCCGGGTCGCGCAATCGATATGCTGATATAATTTAGGGAGCCTTGTTTTCAGATTAGTCTTGATATTTAGAACTTGACCGTAGAGGCCGACCCTCCTCTCCAGTCTGTCCAGAAGGACATCATGGTCAACAGTGTCAAATGCTCCACTATATCCAAGAGTACAAAGATCGAGAACTGTTTGGCATCTGTGTTGGCTCTAAGATCATTTACCGATAAGGCTGTCTCTGTGCTGTGGTGGGCACAAAAAAACAGATTGGAATAAAATCTGTGGTATCTTCAGTGGTAAGATAGCGTTTCTTAATAATGTGTTCAGTAATACCCTGTTCTATGGGCTACAAGCTAGTAAAAACAAAGTGGTGATCAGATAAAGCAACATCAACAATAGAGGATATGTCAGTAGAAAGCCCCTTGGTAATAACCACATCCAGATTATGGCTGCGGTTATGGGTGGGCCCAGTAACATGTTGGATAAGGTCCATGGAGCTCAAAGGATTCCTAAATTCAATGTCCTTGGAGTCAGTCTCTTTGTAAACATGAATATTAAAATCCATTTAATTGTTTACAAAAGTTCAAACTGGAGAGAAAGTGGTCAACTCACTTGCCACTGTAGGTATTAAAGGGTGTCAACTGAATTGATGATGACCTCACCAGCTACTATTTGACCTACCACCCTAACTTTCTCATATAGGTGGGATATTCCACCAACCTCAGTGAGTTTCTGTGGTTTTCCACTAGAAATGTGTAATTGGACCTCTTTATCTTGACCACAAACTGTACAGAGATAGGCTTTTGATTTTAATCTTCCCACACATTCGTAGCCTCTGACCTTATAGTCCTTCTGTCTGTCTGTATAATCACAGTTATGTTCTTCCTCCCTGGTTTGAAGTGGCCTTTAACAAATGCATTTTTCTCCTCTGCAGGGGGATTTCTGTAGCTTTGCCTAGTGGTTCCACATGCTATAATTAGTTTATATTAAAATCTTCAGACTTTATTCACTTGAATAACAAGATGAATAAGACCTATCATTACAGTATGCTTGCTCCTTTGAACCTTTTGGGGTAATTATTTTGGTAACTGTTATCTTGTTTTCTTTGGTAAGTCAGCGTTTTCATGCTGGCCAAATGTTTACATCAATAAGTTTTGAGTTTCGAGGCAAAGCAAGAGGTAAGAGAGGCAAGAGTAGCCTTCTCTAGGACCCAATAGGCAACATTCATTCAGGATTGTTCCTTGAGGCATTTAGGCATAGGCTCCATTCCAAAAAGCCAACATTTCTTGTGCTTCGTAGATGTGCTGGCTGACAATGGCACGAAAAGGATGTGCACGCATCGGTGGCCAGGAAGGCGTGTGCATTATGATTCTGAATGGTCAGATAGCTAGTAACAATGACAAGCAGCTGCCATGTGAGGAATCATAGGTGGCTTGTTTCTGCTCTAGAATCTTATTGTTTCTAATAATTAGCTGGGTGATAAGCCGAATCAGGTTAGTTACAACTGGGGAGCGGAAACCTTCGGGAGGGTAGATCTCCAGGAACATGGTTGGAGACTCCTGGTCTAATTCAACCCTGTCTGTTTTGCCCCATAGTTATGTTTTTGTTTCTAAATACCAACCACTTCCCAGTAGGCAAGATAATGCTTCCCTGGCTGGGAAAGCAGTCTCGGGGAATGTGAAGGTCAGTGGCAGTAGCTCATCAGATGGCGTGAGAGATGGACAGTGGGAGGGTCGGCTCTTGTTCACACTCTGCCTGATTAACAGGCGCAGAGTGATTGGCAGCGGGCAGGAGACAGGGCAGCTGCACATGCCTTGTGTGTATCAGGGGTTCTGCCAAGAGCAAGCCAGAGTGCTCCTCTGCAACCACTTAACAGTTCACTAATATTGTGTAAATATTGCCCAACTTCATAATTATACAGACACTCTCTAACAACACAGAGGCACCCTAGAATATGGTAATATTATAGGGCCCTATAAAATCTGCGATGCAGACGGACACGGAATCAAGACATTGAAACGGAATTCAACAATATAATTTTTTTTTAAATTTGACATCAACTAACTCCATTGAACTTAGTAGAAAATTCCTTAATTTTCCTGAGATTATCATATGACATGAACAAAATACATCGATGATGCCCCTGTCTGTGTGCACATTTGTTTACCACTTTGTGTAGCTGTTAGTGATGATGCTAATGTAATGACGACCGCCTTCTGGTAAATGGAAATGCTTTCCCAAAAACCTTTTCAATTAAATATGAACTACAAAGTAGCCTATGCCTACCTGGCAGAATGATCTCATGATTATTTGCATCAATCCAGTGGACATTTGTTTTGCAAACACTGCAATCACATGAGTGCTACAGAAACCCCGCTAACCAAATAAAGGTCTCTGGCTGGTGCCCAGTTGAGTAAAAGGGTAACTACACCCAAAATTCAAAATGTTTCCCAGACCTCAAATGTGGTCTCCTGCTGTTTCTGGCATTGCTGTGGTCTTAGAAAAACAACTAAATTTGATATTCTATTAAATGCGATTTGTAGAGCAATAACCTTAAACAGAAAACTTTGAAAAGTAAATGGAGAAAACAGAATTTGTGAAAAAAATTAAGCCAATTTTTTTATTTTATTTTTTATTATTTTTTAAAAATAAAATAACGTTTTGTTTAAAAAACATTTTTTTTATAGGTACTAGCCACGTTCTAAACCAAAAAACAGGCGGCCCAGCGAGCGCACATCAGCAGGTCTAGAAGGAGACAGAGTTGATGGCAGATCCCCATGGTGTATGCATGACCTCTACTAGGCAACTTTCAAGGGGATGTCTATCTGGTCGGCTTGTTTGAACACAGAAGCCGATCTGATGTTGAGTTAACACCTCAGTCTTTTCCTGTCAGCCAGTGTTTCCTCTATATTCACTTAGCAGCGGTGGCCCAAATTGTTGCCATGGCTCCAAAAAAATATGATAGCATTTTTTAAAATATATTTTCTATTTCTGCCGAGATGCGCTTTTTAAAGGGATAGTGCAAGACGTTGGCAATTAAGCCCTTTTTCTACTTACCCACAGTCCAATGAACTGCATACAGTTTGAAGGAAGTTTGTAACTACTGTTAGCGCAATGTCTGGAAGTCTATGGGGACAGCTACCCTTTCCACTGCTGCTTAAAAAAACCTAGGGGAAACGCTGTATCAGCTACTAAGCTAGTTGTTATTAGACTGCTGTGGCAGCGTGTCTGTACATCAATGTGAACTGTAGCATGGAAATAAAGGATGGGGCATGCAAATGTACAGTAGGCTGTTAATGGAAGTTTTGGGCTGTATCAATGCCTGTCTGTAGATGGGAGAGAGATGACTTGTATGGAAATTAATACAAATGAAGGTCAAATAATATTCAGCAGTGCACAGTAGAGGTCGACCGATTATGCTTTTTCAATGCCGATAGCGATTAATCGGATGATGAAATAAAAGAATTGTATTTGTAATAATGACAATTACAACAATACTGAATGAACACTTGTTTTAACTTAATATAATACATCAAGTTCAACTTAGCCTCAAATAAATAATGAAACAGCAAAGTGTTGGAGAAGAAAGTAAAAGTGCAATATGTGCTATGTAAGAAAGCTAACTTTTCTGTTCCTTGCTCAGAACATATGAAAGCTGGTGGTTCCTTTTAACATGAGTCTTCAATATTCCCAGGTAAGAAGTTTTAGGTTGTAGTTATTATAGGACTATTTCTCTCTAACATTTTGTATTTCATATACCTTTGACAATTGGATGTTCTTATAGGCACTTTAGTATTGCCAGTGTAAGCGTATAGCTCCTGCCCCTCTCCTTGCCCCTACCTGGGCTCGAACCAGGAACAGATCGTCAACAGCCACCCTCGAAGCAGCGTTACCCATGCAGAGCAAGGGGAACAACCACTCCAAGTCTCAGAGCGAGTGACGTTTGAAACGCTATCAGTACACACCCCACTAACTAGCTAGCCATTTCACATCGGTTACACCAGCCTAATCTTGGGAGTTGATAGGCTTGAAGTAATAAACAGCTCAATGCTTGAAGCACAGCGAAGAGCTGCTGGCAAACGCACGAAAGTGTTTGAATGAATGCTTACGAGCCTGCTGGTGCCTACCATCGCTCAGACTGCTCTATCAAATCATAGACTTAATTATAACATAATAATAACACAGAAACACGAGCCTTAGGTCATTAATATGGTCGAATCCGGAAACTATCATCTCGAAAACAAGACGTTTATTCTTTCAGTGAAATACAGAACCGTTCCGTATTTTATCTAATGGGTGGCAAGTCTAAATATTCCTGTTACATTGCACAACCTTCAATGTTATTTCATAATTACGTAAAATCCTGTCAAATTAGGCGGCCCAAACTGTTGCATATACACTGACTCTGCGTGCAATGAACGCAAGAGAAGTGACACAATTTCACCTGTTTAATTTTGCCTACTAACCTGGATTTATTTTAGCTAAATATGCAGGTTTAAAAATATATACTTCTTCTGTTTTATTGATTTTAAGAAATGCATTGATTATGGTTAGGTACAGTCGTGCAACGATTGTGCTTTTTTCAGAAATGCGCTTTTGTTAAATCATCCCCTGTTTGGCGAGGTTGGCTGTCTTTATTAGGAAAAAATAGTCTTCACATTTCGCAACGAGTCATGTTAGCAAGCAATATTAACTAAATATGCAGGTTTAAAAATATATACTTATGTATTGATTTAAAAAAAGGCATTGATGTTTATGGTTAGGTACACATTGGAGCAACGACAGTCCTTTTTCCGAATACGCACCGCATTGATTATATGCAACGCAGGACACTCTAGATAAACTAGTAATATCATCAACCATGTGCAGTTAATTAGTGATTATGATTGATTGGTTTTTATAAGATAAGTTTAATGCTAGCTAGCAACTTACCTTGGCTTCTTGCTGCATTCGTGTAACAGGCAGTCTCCTCATGGAGTGCAATGTAATCAGCTGGTATGATTGTTGGACTAGTAAACTGTAAGGTTGCAAGATTGAATCCCCGAGCTGACAAGGTAAAAATCTGTCATTCTGCCCCTGAACAAGGCAGTTAACCCAACGTTCCTAGGCCGTCATTGAAAATAAGAATCTGTTCTTGACTGACTTGCCTAGTTAAATAAAGGTGTTAAAAAATAAAAATAAAATAAAAATTTGGTGTCCAAAAATACCGATTTACGATTGTTATGAAAACTTGATATCGGCCCTAATTAATCGGCCATTCCAATTAATCGGTCGACCTCTAGTGCACAGACTAGGCCTTGTGTTCTGGCTTATGCATGGGATGCTTTTAGAGTAAAGGCATATTGGACAGTAGAGCTGGCTTGGCTCTGAACTCTTTTCTTCATTATCCATGCTAACTACTTTGCTGTTTGAGCCTATCTTAAATAAGACCTACTGGCAATGAGTTCACTGCGCATTACTGAGGATATATTCTGGGCATGTTGGGGTGGAGATGGGAGGAGACAAGGATTTAGTTGCCTGTGCATGTTTATTTACATGTGCTTGCTTGTCTGTGTACTGGTTGTTGTTTTTTTTATCTTACCTATATTTAACGGCCCCTAGGAACAGTGGGATATCTGCCTTGTTCAGGGGCAGAACGACAGATTTTAACCATGTCAGCTCAGGGATTCAATCTTGCAACCTTTCGGTTACTAGTCCAATGCTCTAACCACTAGGCTACCTACTGTGTTACCTAGTTGTTGTGGGTGCGTGTCAATTTATTGTATTGTGATTTTGTTTAATACGAGTGGAAACATGATGGTATGACCATGGTGAAGGCTTATCGTCAAAGGCTTAAATTGGGTTGTTGCACCCCACAGATTTCCTTCTCTCTTGTGCACATATGGAGCCATACCTCCTCAGCAGAAACAAGTGTGATATGGTTCTGAATTGTCTGGTCTAGAGCCCAGGCCAAAAACAACCATTTGATCTATCAGCAGACAGTTGGGGCCTTGTAGAAGAGTCAGATGGGGAGAGGGGTGCAAATTGAAGTAGATGGGAGGGAGAATAGAGGGCTAGTCTGGTACACAGTACTCTCACACTGGCACTGCATGCTCATGCTGCTTATGTTGCTATCTGAGCCTGTGTGTTCCATGCGCCTGTGTGTTCCATGCGCCTGTGTGTTCCATGCGCCTGTGTGTTCCATGCGCCTGTGTGTTCCATGCGCCTGTGTGTTCCATGCGCCTGTGTGTTCTACGAGGCATGTGGATCCCTGGGGGGATTACACCCTAATCGCTCTGACGGACTCAGCCAGGGAGCTTTAGCCTAGTGCCTTCCACAGAGCGTCGACCACTAAAACTGGGAGAGATTAACCAACCAGCCTCGAGAAAAGGCAAGCAGAGTACAACGTCCCTCCTCTCATTACATTCACTCCATTCAAGGTACACGATGTAGAAATCACTCTGCCATTTTCTGGTTGCTAAAATTAAAATAGTTCTCCTAATTTCAGTTTGTGACAACAAGCTAGTATACTGTACAGAACCATTGTACCATCTAAACCGCTGTGAAGTATCTTTTCAATAACCAAAATATTGTGTTTTCAGCTGTTTGAAGCTGGTGTACAAAACCGAAAGTAAGACGCAAAAACTAAATTTAAGAATGGGAATAGAACAGATCAACCACTTCTAAGACTTGCTTTCAATGTGAATTTGGTCAGGTTGCCCAAAAAGTAACATATTGCAGCTTTCACTTCACTCACTGACTGACACTCAGGCTGTGTTGAAATACTCATACAAACTGTACTATTTGTGACTTGAATTTAGTATATAGTTTGCTTATTGGTCATAGTATGGATATAGTTATTAAGCCAAAAGGTCCTGGATGTCGTACTAAATTAGCCGAAATACGAAGTATACAAGCAGTGTACACAATTTCTGTGCTTTTAGGGCCCACAATGCAATTAAACAGAAAATGGCCGTGGCTTCACGTTTTCAGAGTATAAGAAAATGGCGGAAAATATGCAGCCGAAGTCCGACGAAACGGATACAAATTCTTTGCTTTAACTAATTATGACAAATGTTAATAAAATGTTGCGCAATGTAATAATGTCAGGAACTTGCCAGGCAGTATATTAACTAACTACGCAATGTTTATTGACTTGATTATTGACATCATTCTTAGCTGAGTGGTATATTCGTTGTGCATTTCAATGGACATTGTTAATTCTGGCTATTTACTCCGATTTCAGATCACGCTCGGCTGAGTGTGCCAGAGCGCAGAATAACTGCTGAATTTACGACACCTGTAGAATATGGCCGGTGTCAGTAAACATCTGCAAAAAAAGTGTAATTCAATTGTTGCAGCACAGTTATAGTCGCCAGCGCTCTTGATGACATGAAAACAGCCTAACCAGCTCTGCTAGGACAAGTAAAATGGTCACAGTGCGGGGTTCTCTCATTTGTGTCTGGAAGTAGCTAGCCAACGTTAGCCAATTAGCTTGGGTGCTTGACTGCCGTTGAATGCTCCAGATTGAATTTACAAACACACCCAAAATCGTAAAATGTCGAGCTAGTCATTTGATATGCTAGCAAGAGGTTGCTTAGCAACAACATCAACTTCCGGTAGACAGGCGATGTGCTAGTTCGCTCAACCAAAGGATACCTTTCGTTTACAGTATACTAAAATTAAATAATAGTATGTAGTATACAGTATTTTAGTATGGGTATTCGAACACCGCTTCTGTCACTCCATTTACCCCCCCCCCCGAACTCACTACCTCTGGCCCTAAACCCCAGAACAAGCTCACCTCCACCCCAGACAGTCTGCACAGTGCCCAACAGACTAAACAACATGGTTGCCTCTACCTCCACGCTGATTATCTCTTTCAGAATGAAGGATGAGGTTTCACAGAGAATCCTTGAGTTACTGAAACTGTAGCTCTTCTTCTGGCACAGTGATAGACTACATCACTCCAAGCTACTGAAACTCTACCTCTTTTCAGGGTATTGTTACATTTCTGAACTTTGACTGAACATCTTAATTTTAATGTGAAAGTAGAAAGGGAAGTAT
Organism: Oncorhynchus gorbuscha; assembly: GCF_021184085.1. Lineage (NCBI taxonomy): Eukaryota > Metazoa > Chordata > Actinopteri > Salmoniformes > Salmonidae > Oncorhynchus > Oncorhynchus gorbuscha. The sequence goes on from NC_060173.1 coordinate 96,999,697, forward strand.
TTTCTCTCCTTGCTGGGAAAGAGGCATACTATAGCAATAGAAATTCAGAAGTTAAACAAATTATACTCATGTCACTGTCATTTATGAGAATGTAAATGCCACTGTAATACAGTACAGCTTGATCATGAAGACCAGTGTGTCAGTACCACTGAATTAGATATAGGCCTAGTCTAGGCCAGGTAGTTTGCATACTGAACTTGGCCACACCTGCTGTATCATCGTCATTCGTGGCAGCAGTAGGTTGGGGAGCAAGTGTAAACTTGCAGGAACACACCTGAGGGACAGATGGGTCTTGGTCGGAACAGAGGGAGAGGCTAGACGACGAAAACAACCAAGGGATAGCTCAGTTGGTAGAGCATGGCGCTTGTAACGCCAGGGTAGTGGGTTCGATTCCCGGGACCACCCATACGTAGAATGTATGCACACATGACTGTAAGTCGCTTTGGATAAAAGCGTCCGCTAAATGGCATATATTATTATTATTATTATTATATTATTTAGTTTTCTTACAATAGGATGTGTGAGCAGCTGAGTTTATCCTCAATGCCATAGGGATAAAGGAGAGGCCAAAACAACATTTTGGAACTCATGAATACACCCTCCCAACCCACGTAGCATATGGTTACCTCTATACCATGTGAAAACCCCATCATGAGGTCTCATCAAAGGTAAAGCATACATCTTTGTCTGTTGTGGCTTCCTCCAAAGGGGTGAAGACCCAGCAATACTTTGAAGCTCAAACACATGGCTCATGTGGGGTCTCGTACCATATAAGGAACGGGGCATTTATCTGAGAGGAAGCACAAGTGTTAGTGTGTATTGGTTTCCTTGATATGGGTGGTTTGGACACACAGACAGAGCATTGATCATCACCCTAGCGTGACTGATGTGACTGCAGCCCAGATGAAGAGCCTGTGGCCTGAGGGGGCTTGGCAGAGCAGTGGAGCTGAAGCCAATCTCTGTCTGAGCAGAGTGGGGAGAGTAAACATGAACAAAGTATTTGGCATTAGGAAAAGATTAAGCTGCATACAGTAAAGCACATCAAGTATTTTCAAGCAAATGATGGAGTGTAAAATAATACAATTGTAACTATCGACACTTGGTCTTTATCGAGACCATTAGGTATTTTTTTCTGTCCCCCTGATGAATATCTACTTGGATATCCCGTACCAGCTTCAAGCCTCTGGATGTGTGTATGTTCTAACCCTTCTCTCACGGAAATGGGGAAATAAACATCATCAGAACAGACGAACACAGAAGAGGAAGTGAATTGTAGCCGGCCGGGAAAACAAAACTCAAGTTAATTTGAGCACAGCAGCCTTGTGGTCAGATTTCAATGAGAGAAAAAACCAGAGGGGAAGTATGTGGGTTATGGTATGAGAGTAAACTTTGGTAAAGCCTCTTACTCCAAACTTAGTGTATCCACACCAAAGACACTGGGGTGTTTCAGAAATTCTCAAACCCATCGGTTTGAATGTTGGGTCACGTTCATGGTTTTGGGCACATAGTTACCCTACCAGACTGGTACAAAACCATCTCTGAGAAGTACAGGAAGTAAGCAGTGATCTACCCCAGCTAGAGATGTGATCACTCTGAGTGTGTTTTGGTGCGATGGTGTGAGATGTAGGCCCCACCACATCATTTGAATCAGTTGTTGTCATTGGAAGAAATCAAATATCCCAGGAATGTTCCATATACACACAAATCATATTTCTCTCGTTTTGTGCACAAATTTGTTTACATCCCTGTTAGTGAGCATTTCTACTTTGCCAATATAATCCATCCACCTGACTGGTGTGGCATATTAAGAAGCTGATTAAACGGCGTGATCATTACACAGGTGGGGACAATCAAAGAACACTCTATAATGAACAGTTTTGTCACACAACCCAATGCCACAGATGTCAAGTTTTGAGGGAGCGTGCAATTGGCATGCTGACTGCAGGAATGTCCACCAGAGCTGTTAACAGAGAATTGAATGTTAATGTCTCTACCATAAGCCACCTCCAATGTCATTTTGAGAATTTAGCAGTACGTCCAACCAGCCTCCCAACCGCAGACCACGTGTAACCACGCCAGCCCAGGACTCCCACATCTGGCTTGGTCTGAGACGAGCCACCCGCTGAAACTGTGGGTTTGCACTAGAGGTCGACCGATTATGATTTTCCATGCCGATACCGATTTATTGGAGGACCAAAAAAGCCGATACGATTAATCGATCGTTTTTTATTTATTTATTTATTTGTAATAATGACAATAACAACAATACTGAATGAACACTTATTTTAACTTAATATAATACATCAATAAAATCAATTTAGCCTCAAATAAATAATGAAACATGTTCAATTTGGTGTAAATAATGCAAAAACAAAGTGTTGGAGAAGAAAGTAAAAGTGCAATATGTGCCAAGTAAGAAAGGTAACGTTTCAGTTCCTTGCTCAGAACATGAGAACATATGAAAGCTGGTGGTTCCTTTTAACATGAGTTTTCAATATTCCCAGGTAAGAAGTTTTAGGTTGTAGTTATTGTAGGAATTATAGGACTATTTCCCTCTATACCATTTGTATTTCATTAACTTTTTGACTATTGGATGTTCTTATAGGCACTTAGTATTGCCAGTGTAACAGTATAGCTTCCGTCCCTCTAGTTAGCGCGTGCTAACTAGCTAGCCATTTCACTTCGGTTACACCAGCCTCATCTCGGGAGTTGATAGGTTTGAAGTCATAAACAGCGCAATGCTTGACACACAACGAAGAGCTGCTGGCAAAATGCACGAAAGTGCTGTTTGAATGAATGTTTACGCTTCTGCCTACCACCGCTCAGTCAGATACTTGTATACTCAGTCAGATTATATGCAACGCAGGACACGCTAGATAATATCTAGTAATATCATCAACCATGTGTAGTTAACTAGTGATTATGATTGATTGTTTTTTATAAGATAAGTTTAATGCTAGCTAGCAACTTACCTTGGCTTACTGCATTCGCATAACAGACAGTCTCCTTGTGGAGTGCAACGAGAGAGGCAGGTCGATATTGCGTTGGACGAGTTAACTGTAAGGTTGCAAGATTGGATCCCCCTAGCTGACAAGGTGAAAATCTGTCGTTCTGCCCCTGAACAAGGCAGTTAACCCACCGTTCCTAGGCCGTCATTGAAAATAAGAATGTGTTCTTAACTGACTTGCCTAGTTAAATAAAGGTATAAAAAATAATAACAAAATATATATATCGGCGCCCCAAAATACCGATTTCCGATTGTTATGAATCGGCCATTCCAATTAATCGGTTGACTTCTAGTTTGCACAATGGAAGAATTTCTGCACAAACTGTTTAACCGTCTAAGAGAAGCTCATCTACGTGCTCATTGTCCTCACCAGGGTCTTGACCAGATAGTATGTTCGGGGTCGTAACCGACTTCAGTTGACAAACGCTAACCTTCGTTGGCCACTGGCACGCTGGAGAAGGAAGTGGGCTCTTGACAAATTAATCATGGTTGCAACTACCAGGGAGATGTGTATGATGTCGTCTGTGCGAGCGGTTTGTTGATGTCATGGGGCACTCTGTTCACAACGTTGGTGGAGTTATGGTATGGGCAGGCATCCGCTACGGACAACAAACACATTTTACAGTGAAGAGCTACTGAGGCCCATTGTCGTGCCATTCATCTGCCGCCATCGCCTCGTTTCAGCATGGTAATTAATGGTCCCGTGTCGCAATGATCTGTACACAATTCTTGGAAGCTGAAAATGTCCCAGTCACCAATTGAGCATGTTTGGGATGCTCAGGACTGACTTGTACAACAGTTTGTTCCAGTTTTCCTCAATATCCATTCCAGCCACTTCACACAGCTATTGAAGAAGAGTGGGACAACATTCCACAGGCTACAATCAACAGCCTGATCAACTCTGTGAAGGAGATATCACACTGCATGAGGCAAATGGATACTTGTTGGTTTTCTTATCCACTCCCCTACTTGCCTTTAAAAAATAATATATGACCAACAGATGTATATCTGTATTTCCAGTCATGTAAAATCCATAGATTTGGCCCTAATGAATTTATTTCAGTTGACTGATATTCCTTATGAACTGTAACTCAGTGAAATATTTAATGTTGAGTTTATTTCTGTTCAGCGTATTACCCCATTTCCTCTTACCGTAAATCGAAGCCTATCTCTGGGAACTCCCTGCATTCACTCATAAAAGGCAAAACCGCTCTGGCATTTATCTCATGGGCAAGAGATTAGGTGTAAACGCACCCAGAAAGCCCAAGGAAATATTCCCTTATTGCTATCTCTTGTAGGCTACATCACTTGCAGCCAAGGAGACTAAAACAAAGTGAATAATGGGATGAATGTTAATCTCTTTCTCCAGTGCCAGCTTTTGATCTTCCTAGAAACCCCACTATGCTGCTCCCAGAGTTGTTGACGTTATTAAATTGATTGAGGTCAGGCTGACTTAATTCTTGGGAATTGGCTAGTTGCTTGATTCTTCTCGTTGCAATGTAGCTTTTCAGCTGAAGTTTGGTTGTGAAAAACGTCTCTTTCTTTCAATGAGCTCCTTTTGACCTAGAAACATGACTCATGTCATATCTTTTACAACAACTGTAATGATGAGCTCAGCAATGTTCTCAGTCAGCAAACTTGTTACTTCGGAGGCCAACTCTAGAACTTCCTCTTGTTGAAATGGACGTCGGGCTGTTACTGAAGAAGGTTAATACTTTGGTGGTGGATAATGATTGTCTGCCATTGCCATTACCCTGGTCAGCTAGACCAGGGGTCAACCCAATGCCTAGAAAACCCCTTCACGAGGTGATATGCAGTTGGTGGAGGGGACATGCCTTGGCATGTTTAAGGAAGGGAGACCTTATTGCTGGTCAGAGTCCATTAAGTCTGTGTATTCCCATGTTCGCTGGTTGATAAACACCTTTGTTTGTGTGTCCACCTGACTCACTCCCTCTGTCAACCTCAATCAGCTCAATGTTTATGGCTGTGGATCCGAGCACTCTGCTGTTCTTTATAGCCAGCAGTGCCTTTAGGTGGGTGCCAGTCCTCTACGCTGAACTTTTTTACAAGGAGCACATGTGAAAATATTTTTGGTATTTAAAGCTAAAATCCTTTAAAAAAACAAGGCGAACTGGTGCTCCTAAAATAAAAATGTCAGGTCGAACAGCAAAATATTTAGGCACATATGAGAGAGAAATGGTCAGACTACAGTAATTTTGCACGGTATGCTGAAACTTCAGTACTTTTTCAATACTAGAACATGAAAACGGTTCCGTACAAGTTTTTTAAAAACTAAAACTTTTTGCTGCTTCTGTCAAATGTGTCTCACAGATTAACTAAGTGTAGCCGATGTCCCCCTTATAGCACGAAAGCTCTCTGCCTGCTCCACTTAGTCTGCACTGGGAGTCTGGGCTGCATCATGTTAGCTTCCCACTCATGCTGCACCGACGTTAACACACTTGAATAATGCGACATGACATTTTGAAACTGTTTCGCGAACAGTAATGAACAATGTCCATACATGCTAGAACACTTTTTACAAGGCAAAAAGTTACTGGTAGGCTAACGTTTGTTGCTAGCTTACAACTTAGGCTATCATCAATTCAAACTTGGTACTTTGTTTGATACCATAATGCGAAATATACTGATTGCCACAAACTTTATTAATTGACTTAATCTTTTGGACAGACATGAAAGAGACCTATTGTCTCAGCGAACTGACTCCGGGTGGCCCGGTCATGGCCAGAAGGGATCCAGCTTTTGTAAAATTAACATAAAACATTTAAAAATGATACTTTTTATTTTTTGTTGCATTAAAAAATGCTGACCCTTAACCTAATTCTTCTGACCTGCTGTGTAAGTTCTAACCTGCTACAAAAAGTCAAATCTGATGTTTTGTCAGAAGCTGGACCCCTCCCCACTTGCCTCGTGAATGACATCATTACTGGTTAGAGACGGCGCACACTTTGATCAAATAAGCAAAGGACTGTGTTTAAATATTTAGGAATACATTTGTCAAAAAAAACACTTAGTCGGACAACATATGAATTTCTTTCCTAAAATTAAGAAACAAGAATATATTTAATAAGTGGCTACAAAGGGATCTTTCTATACTTGGGAGAGTGCTTCTGCCCAAGGCAGAGAGACTGTCTCGCTTTGTGTACCCCTCATTATCTTTATTTGTAAATTCCTCTATCTGAAACGAGGTCAACAAAATGTAGTCAGAAACTAAAAAAGTCAGTCCTCTCAAATAAGAGCTGGAGGTCTGGAAGTGTTGATTTTTTAGACATGAATATCACTTTCAAGATCAATTGGTTGAAAATATCTTTGGTCAATACAGAATCATTTTGGTGGTTTAGTTGGGAGGTCTTTAATTTTTACTGAAATGTAATTATATTCCTGACTGATTACCTGCTAAATTGACTAGGTTTCACCAACAAGCTTTAATGTCCTGGGAAGTATGTTTCCTACACAATATTGTGGAATATTTCAGACTTAACTGTAAGGAATACGTACTTGTTCTAGCTGGCATGAGAGGAATATTGACTTTGTTCTTGATGTTTTTGACAACTGGTAATATTCGTGCATATGAACAATTTATAACATTGAGTTTCCAATACCTTATTATTATATTATATTATTATATTCAAGTGTGTTTCGGAGAGTTTATTTATGTGATCAAATCCATTCCCAGTGGTCTAACTACACTAATGAAAACTCATCTTAGCTTTGGTGATGATCACAAAGCTTATCCAGAACTCAGTTTGGAAGGAATGGACTTACTTGAGAAATCTTGTTGTAATAAATACATAAGAAAAATGTTCCATTCACGGATCCAACTTAAGCCTAGAGGAAAATCTTTCTGGAACATGCTTATTCCTGACATTGCCTGCAAAAAAGCTTGGTTGATGCCTTACGAATATTGTATATCAAACAAATATAAGGAAGTGCACTTTAAGATTCTACAGATTCTGTAATTATTTGTTGTCCAGATTTGTGACTATATTGATAATATCTGCATTTTTCTGTGAAAAAAGGTGATCTGATTCACTAGATTTTTGGGAAAACCTCTCAGAATACTTATTTCTCTTTTTTGAACACTACCAATGTTTTTGACATGAAGGATATGTTATTTTTGCAATGATTCTTTTTACCAAATAATTTATACACAAAAATTCCAGAGTTCTATACCAAAATTACTATTATTTTTGATTGAATTTAATAATCTTGTTAAGACATTATCAACGTCAACAGTGAAGAAGCAACTCCGGGACGCCGGCCGCCTTAGCAGAGTTCCTCAGTCCAGTGTCTGTTCTTTTGCCCATCTTAATCTTTTCTTTTCATTGGCCAGTCTGAGATATTTCTTTTTCTTTGCAACTCTGTCTAGAAGGCTAGCATCCCGGAGTTGCCTCTTCACTGTTGACGTTAAGACTGGTGTTTTGCGGGTACTATTTAATGAAGCTGCCAGTTGAGAACTTGTGAGGTGTCTGTTTCTCAAACTAAACACTAATGTACTTGTCCTCTTGCTCAGTTGTGCACCGGGGCCTCACACTCGTTCTATTCTGGTTAGAGCCAGTTTGCGCTCTTCTGTGAATGGAGTAGTACGCAGTGTTGTATGAGATCTTCAGTTTCTTGACAATTTCTTGCATGGAATAGCCTTCATTTCTCAGTTTCATAAGAAAGTCCTTTGTTTCTGGCCATTTTGAGCCTGTAATCGAACCCACACATGCTGTTGCTCCAGATACTCAACAACCTTCTTCAGTAACACCCTGACGTCCATTTCAACAAGAGGAAGTTCTAGAGTTTTTTTGTTATTGCTTCTTTAAATCAGCACAACGTGCCACAACGTGCCATTGTAACACAGGAGGGATGGTTGCTGATAATGGGCCTATGTAGATAGTCCTTTAAAAATCTGCTGTTTCCAGCTACATTGTCATTAACAATGTTTACACTGTATTTCTGATCAATTTGACGTTATTTTTCTTTCAAAAACAAGGACATTTCTAAGTGACCCCAACTTTTTGGTGTGAACTCAGCAAAAAAAGAAACGTCCTCTTTCACTGTCAACTGTGTTTATTTTCAGCAAACTTAACGTGTAAATATTTGTATGAACATAAGACTCAACAACTGAGACATAAACTGAACAAGTTCCACAGACATGTGATTAACAGAAATTGAATAATATGTCTCTGAATAAAGGGGGGGTCAAAATCAAAGGTAACAGTATCTGGTATAGCCACCAGCTGCATTAAGTACTGCAGAGCATCTCTTCCACATGGACTGCACCATTTACATTTACATTTAAGTCATTTAGCAGACGCTCTTATCCAGAGCGACTTACAAATTGGTGCATTCACCTTATGACATCCAGTGGAACAGTCACTTTACAATAGTGCATCTAAAACTTAAGGGGGGAGGGGGTGAGAGGGATTACTTATCCTATCCTAGGTATTCCTTAAAGAGGTGGGGTTTCAGGTGTCTCCGGAAGGTGGTGATTGACTCCGCTGTCCTGGCGTCGTGAGGGAGTTTGTTCCACCATTGGGGGGCCAGGGCAGCGAACAGTTTTGACTGGGCTGAGCGGGAGCTGTACTTCCTCAGTGGTAGGGAGGCGAGCAGGCCAGAGGTGGATGAACGCAGTGCCCTTGTTTGGGTGTAGGGCCTGATCAGAGCCTGGAGGTACTGAGGTGCCGTTCCCCTCACAGCTCCGTAGGCAAGCACCATGGTCTTGTAGCGGATGCGAGCTTCAACTGGAAGCCAGTGGAGAGAACGGAGGAGCGGGGTGACGTGAGAGAACTTGGGAAGGTTGAACACCAGACGGGCTGCGGCGTTCTGGATGAGTTGAAGGGGTTTAATGGCACAGGCAGGGAGCCCAGCCAACAGCGAGTTGCAGTAATCCAGACGGGAGATGACAAGTGCCTGGATTAGGACCTGCGCCGCTTCCTGTGTGAGGCAGGGTCGTACTCTGCGGATGTTGTAGAGCATGAACCTACAGGAACGGGCCACCGCCTTGATGTTGGTTGAGAACGACAGGGTGTTGTCCAGGATCACGCCAAGGTTCTTGGCGCTCTGGGAGGAGGACACAATGGAGTTGTCAACCGTGATGGCGAGATCATGGAACGGGCAGTCCTTCCCTGGGAGGAAGAGCAGCTCCGTCTTGCCAGATTTGCCAGTTCTTGCTGTGAGATTCTACCCACTCTTCCAACAAGGCACCTGCAAGTTCCCGGACATTTCTGGGGGGTATGGCCCTAGCCCTCACCCTCCAATCCAACAGGTCCCAGATGTGCTCAATGGGATTGAGATCCGGGCTCTTCGCTGGCCAGGGCAGAACACTGACTTTCCTGTCTTGCAGAAAATAACGCACAGAACAAACAGCATGGCTGGTGGCATTGTCATGTTGGAGGGTCATGCCAGGATGAGCCTGCAGGAAGGGTACCACATGAGGGTGGAGGATGTCTTCCATGTAACGCACAGTGTTGAGATTGCCTGCAATGACAACAAGCTCAGTCCGATGATGCTGTGACATACCGCCCCAGACCATGAAGGACCCTCCACATCGATCCTGCTCCAGAGTACAGGCCTCGGTGTAACGCTCATTCCTTCATCAATAAACGCAAATCTGACCCTCACCGCTGGTGAGACAAAACCGCGACTCGTCAGTGAAGAGTACCTTTTGCCAGTCCTGTCTGGTCCAGCAACGGTGGGTTTGTGCCCATAGGCGACGTTGTTGCCGGTGATGACTGGTGAAGGACCTGCCTTACAACAGGCCTACAAGCCCTCAGTCCAGTCTCTCGCAGCCTATTGCGGACAGTCTGAGCACTGATGGCAGGATTGTGCGTTCCTGGTGTAACTCGGGCAGTTGTTGTTGCCATCCTGTGTGCGTGTCCCGTGCAGGTGTTACACGTGGTCTTGCACTGCGAGGACGATCAGCTGTCCGTACTTTCTCCCTGTAGCTCTGTCTTAGGCGTTTCACAATACGGACATTGAAATGTATTGCCCTGGCCACATCTGCAATTCTCATGCCTCCTTGCAGCATGCCTAAGGCACGTTCACGCAGATGAGCAGGGACCCTGGGCATCTTTCTTTGTGTTTTTCAGAGTCAGTAAAAAGTCCTCCTTTAGTGTCCTAAGTTTTCATAACTGTGACCTTCATTGCCTACCGTCTGTAAGCTGTTAGTGTCTTAACGACTGTTCCACAGGTGCATGTTCATTAATTGTTTATGGTTCATTGAACAAGCATGGGAAACAGTGTTTAAACCCTTTACAATGAAGATCTGTGAAGTTATTTGGATTTTTACGAATTATCTTTGAAAGACAGGGTCCTGAAAAAGGGACGTTTCTTTTTTTGCTGAGTGGGTGTGTTTTTGTTGTATGTCTTTAGTATTTTCTTGTTTATACCTGTTTTGTAAAACATTTTGATGGAAGTTGTTGATAATTTTGTATTATTATTAAACAAAAAAAATGGCTTTGATCAAATTAGCTACTTCTATGCAAATGTTGTTGATCAGTACAATAAAACAAGTCCGAATGGAAACTGATTCACATCTGTAGCCCTGTAAAATCAGCCAAAGACATGATCAATAACTCACTGTAAGCACACATTCCTATTGAAATGTATTGTAAATAGTCCTAGGCTAGTTCTTTATTTTCCCGGTTTGTCAATATAGATTTTCCATTTGAATAAATGATTACCGTTCTGTAGGTTGGTAAAAATAAATATCAAATTGATTGTTATTTTTTCATCAATGCATACATGGATGTCTGGAGAATGTTGATGTAAAAAATGTCTACTGTGGTGATATTGAACTCAAAAGATTACTAGCCAACGTGCAAGCCAAAATAGTTTTTCCTAGCCAACGTGCTTCAACACCTGCATTGCTTGCTGTTTGGGGTTTTAGGCTGGGTTTCTGTACAGCACTTTGAGATATCAACTGATGTACGAAGGGCTTTATAAATACATGTGATTTGATTCCCAACTATTGAACAGCGCAGTAGCTGAGTTTCTGTCTGGATTAAGTGCCATTCTGTGACCTTTTTTTGTAGTAGTATTGTTTTGGTATTGAGTATCGTGATACTTAACCTGGTATTGGTATCGAAGTCACAATTCTGGTATCATGACCACTACACTGTAGAGCCCTGTAGATATTTGACCCATCTCAAATTCCCTAATAACAATCAAAGGAATGAACAATTGACTAATCATATGACGTCAAGCTATTAGGAAGATAAATGGTCTACTCCTCACCCTCTTTCCTTTCTATGTTTTCCTTCTGCTCTCTCTTTCTCCTCTCTCTCATGGTGCTTATTTGTTTCTCTGATTTGCATAATGATGACTCACCCTGTTCTGTGCCTCGGGTGGACTCTGGAGCCCTCTTCATCCCTTACTCAAACACAGCCTTTGTTTGGACTCAGGCCCCCCCTCTCCCAATGTACTGCTCCCTTAATCAACGTTGAGCCCTACCTCTTTTTGTTGTTTTGAAACCGGAGTGTTGCCAAAACTCTCATAACTAGTTTGGCTGCCTGTGCCCATCCCTTCTACGCTGCCTGGAAGCAAGTGGGGGTGAGAGGGACAAGGAAAGTTAGAGAAATGCATGGTGATTGGAGAGAAAGAGCCGGGAAAGGAGAGTGTAGAGATGGTGAGAAGAGTTTCAAGTGAATGAGGTGAGGAGTAAAGAGAAAGATGAGGATTGAATGACTTGGGAACATCTGGTGAACTGTGCACTTGACAATGCAGAATTAATTTCAAAAAACAATGTCTTTCTCACATCCTTCCTCTTCTTTCTGTTTCTCCAGGATCCAGAGGTGGCTCTACCTTTGCGTCAGCAGTCCAAGGCCTGGTGCTGGTGCATGTGCCTGGGCCTGGCCCTCATGCTGTCTGGTGTGGTGGTGGGAGGGGCCTACCTGTACAGGTACTACATCCTGGAGGTGAGACTGGATTACTCAGACCCCAGTGGCGATCTATGGCTTACTGAATACACTGTAGCTGGCTTGATTGTAATCTAATTGACACTTTTAAGAACTTATTGTTTTTGAATACAACATTAAAGTTCAAATGTGTAATTGACAAGAGACATGATGCTGGAAGGGTAGAGCTCCATGCAGTAAAATATATAAATATAAACGTTTTCCACCAAGTGCTGTGTGTTCTCCCGTCTACCAGAAGGGCCAGGTCTTTGTGTGCGGGGTGAAGTACCGTGAAGAAGACATGATGATCCTGGAGGAGGAGGATGTGGAGGTGGACATGCCCTCCAGATTCAAGATGATCCAGGAGAACATCCGCGTACTGGAGGACCAGGAGGTTGCTCTCATCAACGTACCCGTGCCTGAATTCGACGACAGTGACCCCGCTGACATCGTCCACGACTTCCAAAGGGTAAGGAAATTGAATCGACTTCAATCCTGCTGTTTATTGCTAACCCCTGCGATGTTTCTGTGGGGATAACCATCCACAGATCATGGATTTTCTGTATTCAGTGGAGTTCCATGAGGTTGTTATCTGACTGAGTTTGTTCTGTTGGCTCCCTTCCACAGAGACTGACTGCCTACCTGGACCTGTTCCTGAACAAATGCTACGTCATCCCCCTCAACACCTCCATCGTCATGCCTCCCAAGGACTTCCTGGAGCTGTTGGTCAACATCAAGGTAACAGGAACTGCTTTATGAATTATGTTACAATAATGATCGTAAAACTTTTGATTTTTTTTTACCCACTATGCTATTTTTTTTTTAGGAAATAAGACCGTTTTAATAAATGTTTTGAAATTAACCACCCAGTAGCTTTAGCTCATACTGGTAGGATATGTTATTCAATGTTGTACCCCTCTTTCTCCCCCCTCCCCCAGGCTGGTACCTACCTGCCCCAGTCCTACCTGGTCCATGAGGAGATGGTGGTGACTGAGCGCCTGGAGGATGTGGAACAACTGGGATACTTCATTAACAACCTCTGCCAGGGCAAAGACACCTACAAGCTGGAGCGCAGAGACAGGATTCTGGGTCAGTACACACAGACCCGTATAAATACACACACACGTACATATACAACACGCATGCATATACATCACAGATCACACACACACGCGCTACATAGTTGTTTGGACAAGTGAAGAATTATGCTAACATGCCCAAAAGAAAATGGCTTCTACATTCAGCCAACTTTTGCAGGGGATATTGACTGACTGGTCTCTAAGCACACAGTTAGACCTCACATACCTAACACACCTCTCACACAGATGTGCATGAATTCGCGCAAGCGCACACACACGTCTTACAAGACTACCACATGGGCATTGCGACATATCTGATTCATACCTTTCCAAAATGATGTTTTCCCAAGTCTTGTATGAGCCTGTATGAACAACCATCCACCATATTGTGGCAGCTCATAAGGGTTTTTATCCTCCACATTACAGGTATGCAGAAGCGCGAAGCTCTCAACTGCCACAAGATCCGTCACTTTGAGAACAAGTTTGTGGTGGAGACCTTGATCTGTGAGCCCTAGTGATGTCGTTGTGGCCGTGGGAAAAGGGGTGCATCGTCTCTATACAACCTTGCTTCATTTTACTGCGAGCACAGATGGAGATTTGTAATTGTAGTTTTTTTCTGTTTTAAATGTTTCCATTTGTTATTTTACTTCAGGTAGTTTTGTGTGCGTGAGAATTGTAATGTGAAATGGGGCAATTCGTCTCTGCTTAAAACATGTTAAAAAAAAGGGTAACAGTTGCGTGTATATTATTATGCACGGATGCAATTCTTCAACAAAAGACCGTAGGGTTCTATTTTAGGGAGGATCTTTTGGAGGGCGGGACTGCTAGCTTGTCAAATGTTTAGATTACTTGAATAATCCAAAACTGTGATTAAGAGTTGAATTGATGCAGAACATGTATGGTATAGACTTAATGAAACAGAATCTAATTGTATTTTTAGTACAGAAATGAAAATGTTCAAAGGCATGGCAAATTGATACTTTTGTACCACTGAACCTGGTTTTAGAAGGGACTATTCCAAGGAGTTTTCTAGGTTTTATATTTTAATTGTCTGCTGAAACTATTAATATACTGCAAATATGATTTCTTAACTGTAAAACATAAGATAACAGTGTGGATACATGTTTTTCTTTCATCTAGCTTTAAGAATAAGTCAAAACCAAGACCATTATCTAAAGAATTCTAATCAAGAATGCGTTCATTCTTATACAGCAAAGTAAAACATACACGCTATCTTTTTTTCACAATTGTTTTAAGTGAATGTTTCCTCCTCCAAATGTACTTTTTTTTATCACTCGTACTAATTTGTATATAACCTCTGTAAAGATATGACCAACACCACAATAAATCTTAAACCAGTAATACGGCTATTTTAGTGTGGCCAGTGTGTTCCTTAATGCCACATTTTACTCTGACAGACTACACATAGATCCTGGTCATACAGGGGAATACATGGAGTTTTTATTATTATTTATTTAACCTTTATTTAACTAGGTAAGTCAGTTAAGCACAAATTATTATTTACAAGGACTGCCTACCCTGGCCAAACCCTAACCCGGAGGACGCTGAGCCAATTGTGCGCTATGGGACTCCCAATCACGGCCGGTTGTGATACAGCCTAAACCCCCCCCCCCCGAGTGGTGTACAGTGGGGCAAAGAAGTATTTAGTCAGCCACCAATTGTGCAAGTTCTCCCACTTAAAAAGATGAGAGGCCTGTAATTTTCATCATAGCTACACTTCAACTATGACACAAAATGAGAGAAAAAAACTCCAGAAATCACATTGTACGAATTTTAAAGAAGTTATTTGCAAATTATGGTGGAAAATAAGTATTTGGTCAATAACAAAAGGTTATCTCAATACTTTGTCATTGTCAACAAAGAGGTCAAATGTTTTCTGTAAGTCTTCACAAGATTTTCACACACTGTTGCTGGTATTTTGGCCCATTCCCCGATGCAGATCTTCTCTAGAGCAGTGATGTTTTGGGGCTGTTGCTGGGCAACACAGACTTTCAACTCCCTCCAAATATTTTCTATGGGGTTGAGATCTGGAGACTGGCTAGGCCACTCCAGGGCCTTGAAATGCTTCTTACAAAGCCACTCCTTCGTTGCCCGGGCGGTGTGTTTGGGATCATTGTCATGCTGAAAGACCCAGCCACATTTCATCTTCAATGCCCTTGCTGATGGAAGGAGGTTTTCACTCAATTTCACGATACATGGCCCCATTCATTCTTTCCTTTACACGGATCAGTCGTCTTGGTCCCTTTGCAAAAAACAGCCCCAAAGCATGATGTTTCCACCCTCATGCTTCACAGTAGGTATGGTGTTCTTTGGATGCAACTCGGCATTCTTTGTCCTCCAAACACGACGAGTTGAGTTTTTACCAAAAAGTTATATTTTGGTTTCATATGACATTCTCCCAATCTTCTTCTGGATCATCAAAATGCTCTCTAGCAAACTTCAGACGGGCCTGGAAAATGTACAGGGGGACTCGTCTGGCACTGCAGGATTTGAGTCCCTGGCGGCGTAGTGTGTTACTGATGGTAGGCTTTGGTCCCAGCTCTGCAGGTCATTTACTAGGTCCCCCCCGTATGGTTCTGGGATTTTTGCTCACTGTTCTTGTGCTCATTTTGTGCTCACCCCACGGGGTGAGATCTTGCGTGGAGCCACAGATCGAGGGAGATTATCAGTGGTCTTGTATGTCTTCCATTTCCTAATAATTGCTCCCACAGTTGATTTCTTCAAACCAAGCTGCTTACCTATTGCAGATTCAGTCTTCCCAGCCTGGTGCAGGTCTACAATTTTGTTTCTAGTGTACTTTGACAGCTCTTTGGTCTTGGCCATAGTGGAGTTTGGAGTGTGACTGTTTGTCACACTGGTGTCTTTTTTACTGATAAGTTCAAACAGGTGCCATTAATACTGGTAACGAGTGGAGGACAGAGGAGCCTCTTAAAGAAGTTACAGGTCTGTGAGATCCAGAAATCTTGCTTGTTTGTAGGTCACCAAATACTTATTTTCCACCATAATTTGCTAATAAATTCATTTAAAAATCCTACAATGTGATTTTCTGGATTTATATTTTTCTCATTTTGTCTGTCATAGTTGAAGTGTACCTATGATGAAAATTACAGACCTTTCTCATCTTTTTATGTGGGAGAACTTGTACAATTGGTGGCTGACTAAATACTTTTTTGCCCCACTGTATGTATATTTTAAACCAAATACTTTTACTGGATTACTTTCACTTGTCATTTTCTATTAAGGTATCTTCACTTTTATGACAATTGGATTATTTTTCCACCACTGTCTGTGACTCGAAATTGAGCTCACGTGCATTCTGTTTCTATTGATCCTCCTTGATATTTCTACAACTTAATTGGAGTACACCTGTGGTAAATTACATTTATTGGACATCATTTGGAAAGCACACACCTGTCTATGTAAAGTCCCACAGTTGACAGTGCATGTCGGAGCAAAAACCAAGCCAGGAGGTCGAAGGAATTGTCCGAATTGCCCTTGGTCAGGGAGGTTGACCAAGAACCCGATGGTCACTCTGACAGGGCTCCAGAGTTCCTCTGTGGTGATGGGAGAACCTTCCAGAAGGACAACCATCTCTGCAGAACTCCACCAATCAGGCCTCTATGGTAGAGTGGCCAGACGGAAGCCACTCAATAAAATGCATGTGACAGCCCGCTTGGAGTTTGCCAATAGGCGCCTAAAGGACTCGCAGACCATAAGAAACAACATTCTCTGGTCTGATGAAAACAAGATTGAACTCTTTGGCCTGAATGCCAAGCATCACGTCTGGAGGAAACCTGGCACCATCACAGCCAAGACAACGCAGGAGTGGCTTCGGGACAAACTTCCTGTCCTTGAGTGGCCCAGCCAGAGGCCAGACTTAAACCCGATCAAACATCTCTGGAGAGACCTGAAAATAGCTGTGTAGCGATGCTCCCCATCCAACCTGACAGAGTTTGAGAGGATCTGCAGAGAAGAATGGGAGAAACTCCCCAAATACAGGTGTGGATGCTGTGATCCCTGCCAAAGGAGCTTCAACAAAGTATTCAGTAAAGGGTCTGAATACTTATGTAAATGTGTTATTTCGGTTTCAATATTTTTGTATAAATTTGCAAACATTTCTAAAAACCTGTTTTTGCTTTGGTGTTATGGGGTATTGTGTGTAGATTGATGAGGAGAAAAAAAAACATTTTAATCAATTTTAGAATAAGGCTGTAACATAACAATGTTGAAAAAGACAAGATGACTTAATACTTTCCGAATGCACTGTAGGAGTATAGATGCTTTCCTTTTAATACACATGTTCATTCTTTTACATTTGGCAACCTCATCCATTCCTGTCCCTATGTCAGCCCTATTCATGTGAACACATTTGCCACTTGTTTGAATGTAGTCATGCTGGCTTCGCCTCAGTTGTCATTGGATCCTCTTCACTGTATGCAGTCTATTTTGTGTGGTTGCATTTGCTTACGTTTGCTCCCATAGCAGTATGTCTCATCTCTGATAGCTATCAATTGACGTGTACTATAACTATAAGCCCTGTTATATGATCATAGTGGAAATATCTCTGGTTAAGATCCTAATGAGTTGGACCTTGCAGAAGGGTGTCATGGGAGAGATGCCAGATGGGTTCTGCATGTTCACCTTCACACCGAAGTACTCAAGGTGATGAGGGTCCTATAGATTTTTCTACAGCATGTAGAGTACATATGCTTTTGTGAGCACCATTTTGATATTGTTTTGAATAACCAATTCTTACTTTCTCTCATTTTAGTTAGTCCATGTTGGAACAATCTTTTTTAATTTCTCAGAATTATCAAAATTATGTGACTTCCACTCCCATCTCAAGAACATCCTGCTTTTTCTATCACCCTGTTCTACACACACACACACACACACACACACACACACACACACACACACACACACACACACACACACACACACACACACACACACACACACACACACACACACACACACACACACACACACACACACACACACACACACACACACAGATGGCAGGGGAACACGTAGACAGGCGACAAGAAGAGACCGATATAGCATTTGTTAGACTCCTGTCGTAAGCTAGTTCCCTCTGTGAGGAGGGAGATGCCAGCCATCAATAAGGCTGTCAGCCCAGAGTAGGAAGGCTTCCTGTCATAAATTTATGAGGCCTGCTCTGAGTCACTGATTCATGGAATATGCTCTTTGAATTCTGTTGCCTGATATTCTTGAATGGTTGCTGTCACTTCACACCAGAAAGGATGAATGATTGAATAGCTCTTATGTATGTGGATCCACTGCACTGACAGTTTAGGGATGGGAAGCCTGGTCATGTCTTGTGGCTTGTGTATTCATATGTATTCATAAGGATCACATCAAATAGATTGAAGTTCAAAATATCTCAGTATGACTTCATTTTTGTTAAGAAAAGGCATAGTACAGGTTAGAATCTAAAGTGATGTGCATGTGTGTATTTCGGGCAGTACGTGTTTCCATGTTTGCATTATGGGAACATTGCTCCCAGTTAGAGGAGGAATCTGTGAAGCGCATTTGCACACAGAGGGCTGGCCCTCCACTGACCCTGTGGGAGAGCTCAGCTCTGTTGACAGACCACAGAGATGCTGGTAATGCAGGGGATTACATGGAGTGCTATGAGTCTGATGCCGCCTAAAGAGTCACTGATCCCACATACAGTAGAGGCCTTATGGCTAGCTAGTGTCCTGTGTTTCTGCTCGCAGGCCTGGGCTATAGGGTATAACTTACATTGGCATTAGTTGGTCCAGCTGCACCTTATCCACTGACTGGTCTGGAGCACAAACACACTCCCTTGCATTTCAACTTTGGGTGTGATATAGGCTAATCTTGTAACAGCCATATGATCCCTTGGCCTTGAATAAGCCTAAAAAATTCAGCTGCCATACCAAGTGTTAAAAAGTGACTTGTCTTTGCACTTGCCTCAAACCCATATCAGATTACCAGTCAAAGATAAATTAAAGATAGAATTGCATTATTAATATACATTCCATCAATCATTGATGCATAACCATGTCATCATGGTATGTATTGATATTTATAATGTGGTGTCGACCATTGGAACACATTTGTCCCTCATTAACAGTGTAATAATAACTGAATTCACTGAGGATATATGTATGATACATTTCAGGCTCTTGACACCACTAGTTTAGATGGCTCCTGTTACCTAATCCATCTCAATGAAGTGTGCTTTCGGTGTTGGTAATTTTGCCCAGTGCTAAACATTTGATTCAGCATTGCCATAATATTCCATTGAAATAAGTGTAACAAACAATGCCATAAAATCTCTCTCTCTCTAATAATTAGCCCTTGAAATATGACACTCCTAGTATTTGGCTCCAGGTAGACAATTGTATTGAAGACATTGCCTACAAGTCCCAGAGTACTTTGCTTTTTTGTGCATTCTGCCATCTTTGTCAACATACTTTTCGGGTTAGATTTAACTCTGTTGAAAAAAACACATCACCACACAGTGTTCCCACAAATGTACATTTGAAAGGGAACGTGTCGTCTTGGTAAGTACCACTTTTGTTTGTTTGTTTTTAATGTAAAGTAAAGCCCAATATTACACCAAAGAAGGTTAGTAAACTAGCTAACAGACATGCAATCGGCTGTGTATCTGTCGCCATGGTAACGGGCTCATGCTATCCTGGCGTTTTGGCAGCTGATTTTGTGGGTATCATCTGATCCATCCTATCCCCAACCAATGACAGGAATAGTGCTATCACCCGCCATCACGTCTTGCTATAAATAAATGTGGCGTGGTGAATTAAGCATATGAAATCCAAACCATTCTCGTGTGTGTGAAATTGCATTATACAAGTTCATGCACTTAGAGGTCTCATTTTCTGAGAACACACATAAGGATGAATTCTAAATGTATGACGATAGGTGTGTGTTTTCAAAACCCCTACGTTTCTCCCATTGTTTCCTCAGCTGTTGTGTTATGAACCAGTATGAGGTGGTCCATCAGATTGGAGAGGGGGCATTTGGGAAGGCCTTCTTGGCCCTGGACAGGGACAGACATTGGGGTGGTGAGAGCCAGTGCGTGGTCAAAGAGATCAACCTCAGAAAGGTACCAACCATAGACTTATCTGTGATGCTCATCATATCATAACCAAGCCTCTACACAACCAACTGCATTGTTTTAACCAGTAGGCCAGGAATTTGTTATGAGCATTTCCATCCCCTTTTTTGTTGCAATGTCATTCATAGATGTCACCTATGGAAAAGGAAGCATCCAAAAAGGAAGTCATGCTGCTTGCAAAGATGAAGCATCCAAATATTGTCACCTTTTTCAAATCATTTCAAGGTTTGTATCCAGTCAATATGTCTGTGTGTGTGTGTGTGCATACATGCGTACGTGCTTGCTTGTGTGTGATGTTGATCAGTTTATCCTGTCTGAAACAGAGAGCACTAACCTGTACATAGTGATGGAGTACTGTGATGGAGGAGATCTGATGAAGAAGATCAGTATGCAAAGAGGGGTTATGTTTACTGAGGAGCAGGTACAGACACACACACACCACAGGAGGTTGGTGGCACCTTAATTGGGGAGGACTGGCTCATGGTAATGGCTGGAGCAGAATGAGTGGAATTGTATCAAATACATCAAACACATGGTTTCCATGTGTTTGATGCCATTCCATTAGCGCCATTCCAGACATTATTATGAGCTGTCTTCCCCTCAGCAGCCTCCACTGAGACACACACACACACAAGGTTCAAGGAAATACTCATGTAAACTATTTTGTTCCCACTCAGATAGTGGATTGGTTTGTACAGATCTGTTTGGGACTGAAACACATCCATGACAGGAAGGTTTTGCACAGAGACATCAAAGCACAGGTATTAGACAGCTGTCATAGTCAGACAAAAGCCACATAGATATCAAAGCACAGTTACCACTTATAACAACTTGATCTACTCTGATCATTGTTTTGTTTTTGTATTGCTTTCCTCTAGAATATATTCCTTACCATGAAGGGGATGAAAGCCAAGCTGGGAGACTTTGGCATTGCAAGAATGTTAAACAAGTGAGTTTCTATGATAGTGGCAGAAGACTCACAGTCAGGAAAGAGACTACTGGTATTTTCTCCATAACAGCTGCTGATTACAGAGAGCTAGGACATGTTCCAAACCATGTTATTAACATTCCACATTCCACAACCATACTGTTACATTGTGTATTACAACTCATGTATATTTATGTTCTGATGAATGTGATTGGCTAGTACCATGGAGCTAGCCAGGACCTGTGTTGGGACGCCATATTACCTGTCTCCTGAGATCTGTGACAACAGACCGTACAATAACAAAACGTATGTACCATATTATCATCCCTTCTTTTTATTACTCTCTCTCTCTCTCTCTCTCTCTCTCTCTCTCTCTCTCTCTCTCTCTCTCTCTCTCTCACTCTACCGATGTCTTTCTCTCTTCTTCACACACAGCCTCTCACTGGACACAGACGTCAGTTCAACGTCTAGTTTTGATTTACATTTGTTGGAGTTGTCTAACATGAATGCAACATGAAATCAACAACAAAAAAATCACCATGCTGTTGAAAAAAATACGAAATCCAGTTAGTTTGTCATCACATAGATTTTTGGGGTTGAAATGATGTGGAAACAACGTTGATTCATCCAGTGTCTTGGCCTGCAAAAGTAAAAGCCAAAATGTCAGTGTTGTGTTTTGATGAAATGAGCTACTGTACCTCTTCCTAGCACACCCGCAGGATTTCCCGTTATGCTGTTATGTGTTTAGACAACCCAAAAATAGACCCTGTGTTACTTTCTACCAATAACAAATGTCGGCGGTGTCTAATATGGTGATATGTTACCTGATGAGACACTGACTGACTGTGGGGAGAAGTTAACACGTTCATTCAGTATATGGCCATAACTGTTGTGTTGCAAACACCTTGCTCCATCTGAGCAATCAAAACATTGTGTGACGTAATGTATTTCGTGTTGGAACTTATTTGTGTAAACAGTGAAGCAAGCAGACAGGACTTTAGAGCCTTAGCTAGCTGCCTGATCAATCAGCCATGTGGCTGCAACAACGCCACCATTTTTTCCATCATACTCTCATTCTGGCTAGTCTGAAATGGGTGTCCTCCCTCCATTAATAAGCACACATACCCACTTTGTCTAGGCAGCTATTGTTCTGCTTTCTAGAGCTGGGATAGAGAGGGCGCTCCCTGAGTTTTACTGTCACATACATTTTTATGTGCAATTTCCCCTCTATCACGAATAGTTCACAGATCATCATATATATCATAAACTGTCATCCACCATTACCACAGCTGCAAAGTACCCTTGTGCATTTTATAATGATTGCTCTTATATTCAACAGCAATCTTTGACTGGTTCTCTCTGTTCCTCAGGGATATCTGGTCTCTGGGCTGTGTCCTGTATGAGCTCTGCACCCTCAGACATCCAGTAAGCACTGCTACAAACACACAAATGCACACACTCACACGCACTCACACTCAGACAAACACACGAATACACACACATATGCACATGCAATTCAAAGCCACACTATCTCAATAGTATTTCTCTCCACCTGCAGTTTGAGGGCAACAGCCTGAGGCAGCTGGTAGTGAAGATCTGTAGGGGGCGCTATAACCCAGTCTCCACCCGCTACTCCTACGACCTGCGCCTGCTGGTCACTCAGCTGTTCAAGGTCAGCCCGCGAGACCGGCCCTCCGTCAACTCTGTCCTCAAACGGCCCTTCCTGGAGAAACACATCAGCAAACACCTGGACCCCCAGGTAACTACTAGGGTACCAAGAAAGGGACTGGAGGCTCGGCCGGTAACCTTTCTATACGTTCCCCCTTAGGCTTAGATAATTATAAACAGAGGGGTGACTTTCTGTTTACAGAAATGAACATTGAAATCTTTTGGGGTTGAAACGGTTAAACAAAACTTGCACAATCCAATTGTCCTAACTATTCACACTTTGTAGAAGTCTTGTGACTTCTTGTCAAGAACAGATATTATTAGCTTGCATGTGTGTGTGTGTTTTTGGTTTTACTATCCTTGTGGGGACCAGAAGTCCTCACAAGGATAATAAAACAAGGAGCATTATGCCAGTCCCCTCAAGAAAACATATTTTAGCCTTAGGGGTTAAGTTTATGGTTAAGGTTACAATTAGGGTTAGAATTAGGGTTAGGAGTTAAGGGTTTGGGGTTAAGGTCAAGGTTAGGTGCTAGGGAAAATAGGATTTTGAATGGGAATCAATTGTTTGGTCCCCACAAGGATAGTAAAATAAACATGTACAGTGTGTGTGTGTTATTGTATTATTGTGTTAACTTCAGGATGTCCTGTGCTGTTTCCTTACTCTGTTATGGGTGTTTCTAGGTCATTGAGGAGGAATTCAGCCACACAGTGCTGCACAGAAAGAGAGCTGCAGGCCCACTACCTAGAGTGCGGGCCGCACCAGTACAGATCACCGGTACACACGCTTAAGGGACATAAGCGAAAATATTGTATTGCTGTATTTCTGTCTGAGTCCAAACATCCCCTTAACATAATCATTAGCTTTTCTCAGAATGGTTTCAGCCACACATTACCCAACAAAAAAGTTTCCTACTTAAATAGGCTTGGTTCATAGGCTTGGCTTCACAGTAGCTGTGATGAAGTGTTGTCAGTTACACCACCTGGTGGTCAGGGTCATAGCATTCTCTCCAATATCTGTTCATCGTCATCAGAATACATTCACTAAAACTCTTGGCATCAAAACCAGTTACACAGAACTGAACTGTGAGCACAGTTCAAAGATTGCTGGGCATGAAATGTAAATGACTTCAGCCATGTCTCTCATTCTCAGAGTACAATCATCTGGTGAATGGCAATAGATGTTGTCATTCTATTAGGAAGCATGCCAGTGCTGACGTCAATTCTGGCACCTGTATTGTTATGGTACCATTATAGCAACTTTGGCTTGTCTGGGTATGCCAACTCAACATCACAATGATGTCAAATCAAATCGAATGTTATTTGTCACATGGGCCGAATACAACACCTTACAGTGAAATGCTTACTGAATAGCCCTTAACCAACAATGCTTTAAGAAGATTTTAAGAAAGTAAGTGTTAAGTAAAAAATAGAAAATAAAAAACTAAAGTAACTATTAATCAAACAGCAGCAGTAAAATAATAATAGCGAGCCTACAGTTGAAGTCGGAAGTTTACATACACTTAGGTTGGAGTCATTAAAACTTGTTTTTCAACCACTCCACACATTTCTTGTTAACAAAATATAGTTTTGGCAAGTCGGTTAGGACATCTACTTTGTGCATGACACAAGTCATTTTTACAACAATTGTTTACAGACATATTATTTCACTTATAATTCACTGTATCACAATTCCAGTGAATCAGAAGTTTACATACACTAAGTTGACGGTGCCTTTAAAGAGCTTGGAAAATGCCAGAAAATTATGTCATGGCTTTAGAAGCTTCTGATAGGCTAATTGACATCATTTGAGTCAATTGGAGGTGTACCTGTGGATGTATTTCAAGGCCTACCTTCAAACTCAGTGCATCTTTGCTTGACATCATGGGAAAATCAAAAGAAATCAGCCAAAACCTCAGAATTTTTTTTGTAGACCTCAACAAGTCTGGTTCATCCTTGGGAGCAATTTCCAAATGCCTGAAGGTACCATGCTCATCTGTACAAACAATAGTACGCAAGTATAAACACCATGGGACCACACAGCCGTCATACCGCTTAGGAAGGTCTCCTAGAGATGAACGCACTTTGGTGCGAAAAATGCAAATCAATCCCAGAACAACAGGAAAGTACCTTGTGAAGATGCTGTAGAAAACAGGTACAAAATTATATATATATCCACAGTAAAACTAGTCCTATATCAACATAACCTGAAATGCCGCTCAGCAAGGAAGAAGCCACTGCTCCAAAACCCCCATAAATAGCCAGACTACGGTTTGCAACTGCACATGGGGACAAAGATTATACTTTTTGGAGAAATGTCCTCTGGTCTGATGAAACAAAAATAGAACTGTTTGGCCATAATGATCATGGTTGTTTGGAGGAAAAGGGGGAGGCTTGCAAGCCGAGGAACACCATGGGGGTGCTTTGCTGCAGGAGGGACTGGTGCACTTCACAAAATAGATGGGATCATGAGGTAAGAAAATTATGTGGATATATTGAAGCAACATCTCAAGACATCAGTCAGGAAGTTAAAGCTTGGTCGCAAATGGGTCTTCCAAATGGACAATGACCCCAAGGAGACTTCCAAAGTTGTGCCAAAATGGCTTAAGTACAACAAAGTCAAGGTACTGGAGTGGCCATCACAAAGCCCTGACCTCAATCCCATAGAAAATTTGTGGGCAGAACTGAAAAAGCATGTGCGAGCAAGGAGGCCTACAAACCTGACTCAGTTACACCAGCTCTGTCAAAATTCACCCAAGTTATTGTGCTAAGCTTGTGGAAGGCTACCCGAAACGTTTGACCCAAGTTAAACAATTTAAGGCAATGCTACCAAATAGTAATTGAGTGTATGTACACTTTTGACCCACTGGGAATGTGATGAAAGAAATAAAAGCTGAAATAAATCATTTTCTCTACTATTCTGACATTTCACATTCTTAAAATAAAGTGGTGATCCTAACTGACCTAAGACAGGGAATTTTTACTAGGATTTAATGTCAGGAATTGTGAAAAACTGAGTTTAAATGTATTTGGCTAAGGTGTATGTAAACTTCCGACTTCAACTGTATATACAGGGGGTACCGGTACAGAATCAATGTGTGGGGGCACTGGATGGTCGAGGTAATTGAGGTAATATGTACATGTAGGTAGAGTTAAAGTGAATATGCGTAGATAATAACCAGAGAGTAGCAGCAGTGGAAAAAAAGGGGTTTGGGTAGCCCTTTGATTAGCTGTTCAGGAGTCTTATGGCTTGGGGGTAGAAGCTGTTTAGAAGCCTTTTTGACCTAGACTTGGCGCTCCAGTACCGCTTGCCGTGTGGTAGCAGAGAGAACAGTCTATGACTAGGGTGGTTTGAGTCTTTGACCGTTTTTATGGGCCTTCCTCAGACACTGCCTGGTTTAGAGGTCCTGGATGGCAGGAAACTTGGCACCAGAGATGTACTGGGCCATATGCACTACCCTCTTTACTGCTTTGCGGTCGGAGGCCGAGCAGTTGTCATACCAGGCAGTGATGCAACCAGTCAGGATGCTCTCGATGGTGCAGCTGTAGAACCTTTTGAGGATCTGAGGACCCATGCCGAATCTTCTCAGTCTGCTGAGGGGAAATAGGTTTTGTCGTGCCCTCTTCACGACTGTCTTAGTGTGTTTGAACCATGATAGTTTGTTGGTGTGGACACCAAGGAACTTGAATCTCTCAATCTGCTCCAATACAGCCCTGTCGATGAAAATAGGGGCATGCTTTGTCCTCCTTTTCCTGTAGTCCACAATCATCTCCTTTGTCTTGATCATGTTGAGGGAGAGGTTGTTGTCCTGGCACCACACGGCCAGGTCTCTAACCTCCTCCCTATAGGCTGTCTCATCGTTGTCGGTGATCAGACCTTCCACTGTTGTGTCATCGGCAGACTTGATGATGGTGTTGGAGTCATGCCTGGCCATGCAGTCACGAGTGAACAGGGAGTACAGGAGGTGGCTGACCATGCACCCCTGAGGGGCCCCCGTGTTGAGTATCAGCGTGGTGGATGTGTTGTTACCTACCCTTACCACCTGGGGGCGGCCCATCAGGAAGTCTTGGATCCAGTTGCAGAGGGAGGTGTTTCGTCCCAGGGTCCTGAGCTTGGTGATGAGCTTTGAGGGCACTATGGTGTTGAACGCTGATCTGTAGTCAATGAATAGCATTCTCACATAGGTGTTCCTTTTGTTCAGGTGGGGAAGGGCAGTGTTGAGTGCAATAGATTGCATCATCTGTGGATAATAATGGTGTTGATGTGAGCCATGGCCAGCCTTTCAAAGCACTTCATGGCTACAGACTTGAGTGCTACCTGTCGGTATTCATTTAGGCAGGTTGCCTAAATCCCAGAACAAGGCAGGTTGCCTTAGTGTTCTTGAATACAGGGACTTTGGTGGTCATACATGTTGGTATTACAGACTCAGTCAGGGACAGGTTGAAAATGTTAGTGAAGGCACTTGCCAGGTAGTCAGTGCACGCTGGGAGTACACATCCTGGTAATCCGTCTGGCCTTGTGGATGTGACCTGTTTAAAGGTCTTACTCACATTGGCTACAGAGAGAATGATCACACAGTGTTACTTGCCTTGAAGTGAGCATAAAAGTAATTTAGCTCTTCTGGTAGGATCGTGTCACTGGGAAGCCCGCGGCTGTGCTTCTCTTTGTAGTCTGTAATGGTTTGCAAGCCCTGCCACATCTGACGAGCATCGGAGACAGTGTAGTACGATTCAATCTTAGTCCTGTATTGACGCTTTGCCTGCTTAATGGGTCGTCAGAAGGCAGGATTTCTTATAGGCTTCCGGGTTAGAGTCCCGCTCCTTGAATGCGTCAGCTCTACCCTTTAGCTCGGTTCGGATATTGCCTGTAATCCATGGCTTCTGGTTGGGGGATGTACGTACGGTCACTGTGGGGATGACGTCATCGATGCACTTATTGATGAAGCCAGTGACTGATGTGGTGTACTCAGTGCCATCGGGGGAATCCCGGGAACACATTCCAGTCTGTGATCACAAAACAGTCCTGTAGCTTGTGATATTTCATCACAATGATTTACCTCCTATCTGTTAGCTGCATACTGTATGTATCTCCTTTTTGTTTTTTGTAACTTTCCATTTTTTCATCCTCTGTTGGTGTCCAGACATAGTCCCCAAAGCCAGAGTCTCAGAGAGGCCTCCTCCTCGGTCGAAGCCTGGGCCCTCGGTGAAGAAACCGTCCCCCAAACCAAATTGGAAACCCCCTACCAGAGTCATGCCACAGCACAAAGTAACTCACCTGTCTAAAGAACAACTAAATCAGTTACTCCTACAGTAGCCTACTACTGTATAACAGCTACTACATGAAATGTTCCTAGAACTGTACCACTGAAATTCCATCTTATCTTTTGGGTTTATGTTTTTGTTCCTCAGCCGTTTCATCCACGAGCAGCACAGATTAGGGTTCCAGTGGACAGACAACACGGTCAACAGAACCCCAGGTGGGACGGTCAGGCTGAAGTCAACCCTTATGACCACTACTATGCCCAGCTGGACGCCATCCAGAGGAGATACTCTCCTCTACCTCCTCGTCCTCCTCTTCCCTCTCGTCATCCTCTGGTGGTTCAGGAGAGACCTGTGGAGCGCTATGATGACAGAGAGAATCGCCCAGAACCTTATCAATTGTGAGTGTTCATTCAAGTATAACCATAATTATAGAACAATGAAGTGTTCTTCAAACCTGGTCCTTGCGAGATACAGGGTTTGCAGGCTTTTGTTCATTTGTGTGTGTTCTGCCTTCAGGGTGGCTGCTGCTCATGATGAATACCGCCAGAGGAGACAGGAGGCCAACCAGTACAAGCTGAGGGCAGAGAAACAGCTGGTGGGTCTCAGGCTGTATTATGCTGAAACTGCCAGCTGTTTGCTGGCTTCTGTTAAATACTAGACAAACTGGACATGCTGCTGATGTATTGTAACTGTAATATCTGTAAATATGAACCCTGCCCCCCCCCCCCCCCCAGGGCCTGCGGCCTTCCACAGCAGACGCTGAGCGTTACAGACAGCCTGAGCAGGACCAGGGGGCAGGGCGACCTGCACACCCACCCACACCTCACGACAGGAGGCAGGATGGGCAGCAGGTAAGACAGAACGGCAGGAGAAGGTGCGGAAAAGTGAATACGTGATTTATTGTTTATTTGTCAAACATTCAGGTTCATGTCTATATGTGTAGGAGTATCTACGGAAGTTGCAGCACATCAGACAGCAATACTATAATGAGATGAGAGATATCAGAATGAGAGCTGATGCTGAGGTAAACACAATAACATATTGAAGTCAAGGTTTCTCTGTCATTCCCTATGCCCTACCATTCTTTATCATAACCACGTGCTATCTGCATAACACCACGGCATGTTTCTAATACCATTCTCACTGTACCAAACACAGATTTTTCCAACATTTAAGTCTATACAATGACATTGATATTAACAGAACGGACATATCTTTTCAGCCCCAGCCACAAGTGAAACCAGGCACATACCTGGTAGAGAAGCCCAGACACATAGAGCCACCAACACATAGTGGAGACCAGGACAGAGACAGACCCCAAACTGACCAGGTAAGACCAGGGGCTTATTGCGAACGTTCACGTAGAAATGGATTGTGTAAAACAGAAGTCTCTCACAATAAATAATCATTTCAGGCCTGTATCTTAAATTTCTATCTGCAACATTTAGGACATTGAAGGAGCCCTGAGACAGATCAGGCAGGAGAACAGACTGGAGAGGAGAGAGCTACAGAAGAAGCACAAAGACAAGAAAGCTATCATGTTTGAGATCAAGTTAAATGATGAAAGGATTCAAGAGGATGAAGACAAAGAAAAAGAGGAGAAGAGGGATGAGGAGAGAATAGTAGAGGACAAAATGGAAGACGAGAAAGACGAGGTAAAAGATGACATGTTACCATGTTGCCTAAGTGAGTATGTTCATTTCAACGTGGTGTGTGACTTCACTTAGGACAATGGTGGAGCTCTCAAGCATCTCACCGTTTACCCGGTGTGTGTGTGTCTGTGTGTCTGTCTGTCTGGGAGGTGGACCCACTGAACCAGACCCTGAGCTTCCAGGCAGGGGAGGAGCTGAGGCACAGGGATTGGTCAGGGGCAGGATTGGGGGCAGGGCAGGATGAAGGCACACCCAGGTCAAAGGTGAGGAAGGTGTGGGGCCAGGCAGCACCACAGACCCTACTGGATGCCCTGGCTGAGATGGACGTGTCATCAGTGTGTACCACCATGGCTGTGCCTGAACTGGGTGAGTGGAAGTGACACAATGGAAGAATCTCAATTGCATACTCCTCGTATCCTCTCTCCTTGTCTCCTTGTCAAAACCCATTGGATGAGAAAGCCAGCGGTCCTTCAATGGGTTTTGAAGCGGCCAGGATCAATCCCTCCTCTGTCCTCTGTCATTCGTGTCCCAGAAACTGATAAGTGGTCAAGAGGAGTGTCAATTCATTAGTAGGCGAACCGAGGAGTATGCTACCCTCCTCAATTACCTACTTCGCCAAAGGATCCACAAGAGTATCCTTCCGGCGGCAAGTGTGGATGTTTTTTTACATCCGCCACACGCCCTTTGAATCAGCTGTTGTTTTCTTGCAGGAGGAAAGCTTAAACATATTTAAAAACTATACGCTACTTATCCTTTAATCTATAAAATGTCTTGAACAACTAACTTAAATAGTTTTACGAATGTACACATTTATTTTGGGATTCCACCCTGTATATGGAATTTTCCTGATGACACGTGATTGGAGAAGAGTCTAACTTCATACAAGTGCATTTTTGTCCACTTTCCCTCTCCTTGCCGCCTCTCTTCAAGAGAGGACGCAGGAGTTGAAAAACACCCCGATTGAGATCTTCCCTTAGTGTCAGTGTTCAGCAGGGTCAGTACTGTACTCTCTTCCTTCCCCCAGGTGATGCTGCAGATCTCAAAGGGAATGCAATAAGGGAGAGGAGACCGTGGGGAGAGGGTCCCCCCAACACCCTGCTCCATGCTTTGGGCCAGGCTGAGCTGACCTCCACCCTGGACTCTGTAATGCCAGGTCAGACTCCTCTTAGACTTGACCCCAGGGTTTTAGATTGATAGGGAGAATCTCGATTGTATACTCTCTCCTCACCTTCTCGAAACCCATTGGTTGAGAAAGTCACATGGAAGGGACCTCTGGCTTTGGGTTTTGAGAAGGAGGCGAGCAGAGAGGATGCGAGGAGTATGCAATTGAGATTCTCCCCAGGTCTAGAATTCTCAAATACAAGAGCACAGCAATTAAACACCTTTCTCCTTCCCTCTTAGAACCATTGACTGAGAAAGACCGCGCCAAGGAGCCGGAGAAAGAGGGAGCCGAAACAGAGGAAAAAGCGGAGGAGGATGAAGACTCAGATGTGGAGATGGACGAGGAGCGTCTAGAGCCCAGATCAGATGATGACGACACGTGAGTGTGACACTGGGCTGATGCTGACAATGAATGTGCTTGTGTTACTCGGCCAACCTTTATGACATTTCAATCTTCCTACATTTTTCAATATCTCCTTACTCAGGAACTTTGAGGAGTCTGAAGATGAGCTGAGAGAGGAGGTGGCAGAGTCAATGATGAACCTTTTTATAATGGAGGATGGAGAGAGTGTGAAAGAGGAGGGAGGAGAGAAGGTTGTAACAGATGGAGTAGTGGGGGAAATAGAGTTAGACAGTCAGGAAACTGTAGATCTCCAGCAAATACACCCTGTGATAGAGCCCACTGGTTACACCTCCATAGAGGGTAAACCATCTCAGACTCAAGCTGCAGGGTGTGAGACTCGGGCAGAGCAACCAAGGAATACCCAGGTTTCAGACGAGGACTGTGAGGCCAATAAGAACCAACAGCCAGAAAATTAGTGTTCATATTATTGAGATTTAAGTGAAACGATGACAAGGACCTTGTTAATGGATTATTTTCTACAAAAAACAGCAAGTTTGAGCAATCTATCTTTATAATTTTCAGCAACATAACTTGCATATATTGTTTTCTTGGCTATAAGTAGATGTCACAGGTGGTTGGTGGCACCTGAATTGGGGAGGACGGGCTCATGGTCGTAGCTGGAGTAGAATGGTATCAAATACATGATTTTGCACCATTGCAGCCGTCCTCACCTCAGCAGTCTTCACTGCCAACCTGTGGCAACAATAGGTATCACTTGGCCCAAACTTTAACCTAGTAGACCTGTCTTACATTTTTCTAAACTGCAGGTTAGTTTGGTGCTACCTATTCTTGCCACAGGGTGGCAGTATAACAAGCAGGCAGACAAGTATTTGGGTGTTGAAAATGTTTGTTGTTACATGGAGCAACCTCTAAAGACTAAATCAAAATAATAAAATACAACACAAGGTTGAATGTTTTATTCATCAGACATATGAACAATACATGTACTTTTCCAAAATAACACATTGTTTGTATATTTACATTTTCTGCTCATTAAATCAGTAACATTTCTGAGCCATGGTCCCTTACAGAGGGCGGGAATAAAAATCACACAGGAAAAAAATAGCACAATGATATTTGGTCATTCTTCGCAGGTGAAACCAGTACAGAAACCTCTATTCAGGATCAAATGATTTTGGAGTGTAAATGTATAAATAGAATGTTCACCACGTTACTTCACTGTAACTCTATCAAGACAGAGCAGGTAAGATAAGCATCCTTATTTATTCATATTAATAAAGCCAGCCAAGCTCCGATAGACCATCAGCGTTCCAACATTCAAATTGATTCGACCAATCAGGCCTGGGGCTTCAGTCGGAGGTGGGAGTGATTGGTCTTCCTTCATCACTGCTGTGTTCCCATCAGAGGTTCCATGGAAGACAGGAAGCTAGAGTCAAACTGAACGGACCGCCGGGTGTTCCGCCGGATCTTCATCGTGCCGCCGCCGACAGGGTCAGGATGGTCTCCATGGCGGTGGCGTAATTCTCCTCACTGTCGGCCAGGAAGCCCGTCTGTCCACCCTTGTAGGGAACCACGATGTCCAGCTTTGGGCAGCCGGACTTGTGAACCAGGAGTCCCTGCTGCCATACATTCTACTACACCTGAGACAGAAGAGAATAGGAGGCAGAGTAGGGACAAGGATCACAAGTTTGGCATTTACAATATTTGTCTAAAAGATAACATGGTAGAGATAAGATTAATACCTAAACCAAAATGCTAGTTCCACATAGTGTGCACGCCAATGGTGGCATCCATCAGCTCCCTCTTTAGCTCCTGAAAGGAAGCGTTGAGTTTAAACTCCACCCTGCCAGTCACACCCAGCTCCTGGCACAACCCCTTAGCATCAGTACTCTATCCTCATCCTCCTGGTTATGGCAGCAACCAATCAACACCAGTCTCTGAGACTCCCGCCCTCGCCCCTTTCCTCTCCAGTAGCTTCTGAAATGCCCTTATATGTAGCCAATGGTCTTTTCTGGTCAGAACTGACCTGACCCACGGACACTATCGAATGGCACTTCCTGTCTCTGATAACCTCCCCTTTCACCTCATCCTCCAATGGCATGTCAATGAAGGAACGGACGTCACAGGGCGGGTAGACCACGCCGGTGCGGCTGGGGGTGCGCCACTCAGGTTGAGTTGGGCCGTAGATCAGAGTGAAGGCACAGTAGTACATCACCTTAGCCATACTAAGGACAGGGTTAGTAGAGATGTAGTCTGCATTGTTGAACCTGTTGGGTTTGTAGGAGAGAGTGGATGATTACAAATACTGGCAGAGGAAAATCAATTTGATAACTAGGCCTATAACAAAAACACTATTAAAGAGCACATTATCTTCAGTATCACAATTAATAACAATACCAATATGCTTTATGTAATTCAAATAAACAGTACTGACCTGGGGTTCCTCTCACCACAGAAAGCATGTTGAGTTTTGAGTTTATTTTATTTTTACAGGGAGAGTGCACATTAATCAACGTTTAAGTAAAAGAGCCGGTTTTAGCCAGCTGGCTAATTTTCAACCGCAGTCCCTGGGCAGGTTATTGTCAGTACTGACGGTGGAAAAGTGCACATAGCTGCCCACCCTGCGTCCTCCCAGGTAGCGGAAGATAGGCAGAGTGAAGGCATAGCCCATGGAGTCCATATAGAGGTCTGGTATAAAGGATGTGAGGGCCTCCCAGCCCAGGAACATGGTGTCCATGCTCTGCCCCAGCAGGGTGAAGTGGGGATAGGAGCTATCCTCAAGCAAGAGACGGTTCTTCAGGAATATGAAAGTCACTGGACGAGGCAAGCTGATGTTGAATCATTGTCGTGGCACCCTCCAGAATCTATTCCCCCGTGACACCTTGGTCACCGGTGTACACAACAACAGAGATGTGTGGGTATCTACAGGAGGGAAGACACAGAAGAGACAACTCAACACATCAGGAGATTAAGTAATGGAAAATACAGGTTATGAAGCTCATGAGCACTCTATGAATGCATTAAAATTTAAAGATAGACTCAGACAGTGTAAAACTACCTATTCTGAAGCGCTCTGAGGGCACACACTCACCGCCCCCTTCTGCATTGCAGTAGGGGTGGGAAAAGGCCACCGTTGGGGAGCTGTCCTGAGCCAGGCGTGCTTTCCGAATCCTCTGCAGCCACATTCGGACACCCATGGCCAGTAGAAACAGAAGCAGCGTCAGCACCAAGTTCAGATACATGCGTGGCAGCACCATTGCCAATACGAATCTGTTTAAAGACAGGAATAATTATACTACTAGCGATAACACCATGGTGGGTGGCTGGCTGACTGGTTCTCAGTAGCTAGCTAGCTATGAATTTAACACCAGTATTTGACAATGTTATGTCGATACAATGAACTCCGGTTTTAAAATGTATTTTCTTAGTCATAGATATGGCTACTAGCTAGCTATGACTGTCACTTGTTCTTTCTTCATAGTCATAGATATGGTTATTAACTAGCTAACTTTATCTATCTATGACTGTCACTTGTTCTTTCTTCATATAGCCAGTTTCTGTTGGCAATAACTGCAAGGTTAAGATAACTACGATCTGCATTTACTACGACAGGTGTTAGAAACAAAGCAACATCATTTATTTAATGATTATTACCTGATGAAGTCGCATGCGCACAGACAGATGATGATGATGAGCATGGCCAGCCATCTTGACAACACAAACTTTGACACCAGAAGTAGTTGTAGCGCTGACTTTTGAGGTGAGTGTATGTGATTGGTCCATATGTCGTTGTTTACATAGGATGTCAGAATTAAAGCTACACGCTACTTGATGGCTAAAATATGTATTGGTGGAAAAAGTACCCAATTGTCATTCTTGAGTAAAAGTGAAGATACCTTATTATTAGAAAATGACTCAAGTAAAAGTGAAAGTCACCCAATAAAATACTACTTGAGTAAAAATCTAAAAGTATTTGGTTTTAAATATACTTAGTATCAAAGTAAATGTAATTTAGCAGTTCCAGGTGCAGCTCTTCCAGAAGTAGGGGTGCATGTAGTTGTTGGACATCCTGAGCTGTGTGAGGGAGAGGCGCAGGGCACCACAGGGCAGGCCAGGCAACTAGTTCCCCCTACACATTCAGGTACTCCAGAGTCCTGCAGCCAGAGGTGTTCTGGTACAATAATAACACAAGGTGGGTACTATACAAAGGTGTTGAAATGGGTGAGTTACCCCCACACAATGTAAGATCTTGGGAAAAGCTCTATATTATGGTCTTTGCAACCTTACTGCATTCGCTGGACTGTACCTGAGTTTTCTGATGCCATTGGTTAGGGATGAGCGACGGTTGTAGGAGACATCTATAAACTGCAGAGAGGGCAGCTGGTATAGTCTGTAGGTAGGACAAACAGCACAGGACTCAGATCTGGGACACCGACAGAGACTTCTGACAGCAGGGTAGGTTTATAACACTGTGTATAACAGGTTTCCAACACTGTAGCTCCACATTGTGGCTCTTACTTAGATGGCAGGGAGGTGTTCTTGCAGAAGGACATGATAAAGGTCTTGAGGCTGGTGAGTCTGTGGATGCTGGTATGAATCTCCTCTATGGGGCAGTCTCTCATCTTCAGCACCTCCAACTGTTGCAGCTCATACACCTGTTTAAAGAGAGTGGGGGAAATACATATTTGGCTATATACATACTTCCCAGAGACATGGACGTTGTCTTGCCATGGAATTGCAGTGCCATTTTGCGACATGCTTTCAGAAGACCCTTTTCAAATAAATAGGCTCTAAAATAAGCCCCTGTAATTTGGTATGCCATGCTTGTGGTTTGTCTCAGTTCACAAGGAATCTCACTTCCACTGTGAAGATAGTGAGTTCATTGAAGGACAGGTTAAGGTACAGCAGACTCTGGTCCAGAGGAGCCAGATCAGGAAGCAGGGTGATGATGTGGGCCTGAGAAACACACTGTGAATCCCTCTGTCAAGGTTCAGAGAGAAAGATAAGCTCTAGCTCACATATTCATATTCTACTTCCTGTTATGCTATATTTGAGTGATAGTTGTTTTATTTCCTTTTAATGTTAGGTCAGTCGAACAAAGGATGTTTGTGTTTCTGTCACTCTCTAAATTATGCTGCAAAGCCTCAAAAGCAACAAAGACATAAGGAATAAATAATAATATATAAATATTTGCCAAAGGACACACTCCCACAAAAACACAGTCAACAACACACAGCACATTCAGGGTGAATGCCTTGCCCCCCTCTATCAGACAATCGAGTATGGCCAGCTCAGATGGGCTGATGGCCTCTCCAGAGTGCCTGAACAGGGAGTGGGTCTGCCAAAAGTCCCGGAAGTGCTTGAGCTTCAGAGTTCAGGATTACCTCCATTCCTGCTCAAATTAAAAGTGGATTCATTTTCTACAAGAAATTCTGAGCTTGGCTTGGTACAAACAACTCATCAAATCAAGCTTTATTTATACAGCACATTTCAGACAAGGAATGCAACGCAATGTGCTACACAGGAAAATAAAAACTGAAATATTTACAATACAACAAACATAAGATGAAAAAAACGAAACAATAAATCAAAACTGAACGACTAAAAAGCATGATAAAGAAAGGCACCAATAAAAAGGTGTGTTTTAAGAGGTATGTAGTGTTGGTTATGGTATAGTAAGTAAGAAGGCAAACATGTCCTTGCCTGGGGATATACGTTTTCCTGCTTCTGAACATATTGTCTTTCCCCTGGTGGTACTCAGATCTCTACAGACCTCTGCTCAGACCTGCAGGTCTAATCTCCCTGACAGCTCAACCAACACATCATCTGAGCCTGCACCTCCATACGGATCAATGCTGTCCGTTTTAATCAGATAACACAACAAATACTAACACACACACAATACGCATGAGGAAACAGTACACCACTGTAACTTACAAAAGCAAGCATCCTTGTCATACAATACCCACTTAATAATACAATCTGGACTCTAGCCTACTACAATGGCAGGTCATCTTTTAATATATTATATACAGTGTGTTTCACATATGATCTGCCTCTGTGGGATTCTGGTCTTTGCCTCAAGCACTTTCTCAGTGGACTTGGACACTTCAGCTGCTTGGACACTTCAGCCCGCTGCCCTTGGTGCAGTTACATTAGGAAGAACCCAACCAACTTTCTCTAGTTGCAGCGAGACAGGGCCACTTTCTTCAGGCCCTCCAGCAACTGGTGATCACTGCTGCCATTAGGGTCCCGCAGGAAATCATTGAAGCTAAAGGTAGGGAGAGAAGGGATGCATCTGGGGTCTGTCTTGAGGCGGTCGAGGAGGGGGATTTTAGGGAGGGTGCATTGGGGTTAACAGCAGAAGCCCTCAATTATTTTAGGCATCAGCATCATTGGGACTGAGGTCAGGGGAGTGGGGGCCACTCTGAAGGCTGCAGGGTCATAGTCCCAAAGAGGAAGCACA
The DNA here is from genome assembly GCF_021184085.1 of Oncorhynchus gorbuscha. Lineage (NCBI taxonomy): Eukaryota > Metazoa > Chordata > Actinopteri > Salmoniformes > Salmonidae > Oncorhynchus > Oncorhynchus gorbuscha. Next base: position 97,037,331 of record NC_060173.1, read on the forward strand.
TGGCAACTCGACTCCATCCCCTCTGTGGCACTGTCCTTCAGAGCCTTTCTCTCTGTTGATGACAATGAGTCTATGATTGTACTTGGAGAAAACAAATACAAATGAGTTCACAAGTTTCCCATGACACTTTTAACTGTTGCATCAAACATAAATATAGATTAAGAAGGATACTAATTGTATGCTTCCTGCAGTTCATTTCTGCAGTTATCAAATGCAATGAGCCATGCTCAATGAGGGTAAAGTACTTAACTTACCTGAAAATATAGGTGGAGGAAGTGGTTTCACAATGGGGGGAATCTTTTTAGGGGGCAAAGGCCACCGAAGAAGCCTTGCATGTTCTGATGGCATAGCGACTCCACATTGAACTTTTTAAATTCCTGGCAAAAAGTAAAGTAGCTAAGTTAACTGTAGACATTTAGAGTAGCATAAATGCCTGACAAACCAATCTACAAATATTTCATGAAGCTGTAAATGGGAGCCAATGGTAGCAGTATGATGGGAATAATATAAAAGTCCTAGAGTTTTCTAGCTAGGTAAGTTAGAACCATCACCAAAGTATTTATAGGCTACCTATCTAGTCCCATCAGCATCAAGTGTGTCTGCCCAATATAACCTAAGCGTCATCCCCTGGTTAAACGGCCTGTAATCTGTTTTAAGTAGCTAATTAATCAACTGAGGGAGAAAAACTGGCAAGCCTGATGCTGCGTTTATGTGGTAGGCGGTAGACGTCGTTGGTAGACGGCAAACCGGATGCCATTGTTTTCAATGAATTTACGATTGTATATGCAGTCAGCCGCCACAGTAGACGGGATTTACCGCCAGAGACAGTTAAAACATTTCAACTTTTTCTGTCTGTCGTAGCGTTGTTTTCTACCGGATGTTGATTGGCACGGTTTGTTTACTAAAATCACCATAGCAACGCATACCGTCGTGCTGACTTCCTTTTGTCGTAACCCTCTTTCTTGCTTTCTTGTCCCGCTATACCGACTCTAAGACAGTTTTTGCGTGCCTTGTCTAAACGCAGCATTGACGCTAACGTTAGTAGTTGACACACATAAAACAGATTCATTAGCTAGTCAGCTAAACTAACCAACAACCAGTCATACAATAACAGCAACCAATGAATCTACCAAATAATGACATTTGAAACTCGTTCAAAATTAACATCACATTCGTAATTTCGCATTTAGTTACCTAGTTTACATCATATTGTCACTTTTTGGGGGCAAACTCATCGCTGAGTTTTCCTTGGCAACCGACATATCAAATCAAGGAATCTGAGTCAACCAGGTTCAAAGGTGCACTGCTACCACACTACAGTATGTCAATGCAAATATGGCAGAAAAGGTATGTATGACTATGTTAAGTGTGACAAATAAGTGTTTTCCAAATAAAGTTTACTGTCTCATAGACTAGACACATCTATTTGGTCTGTATTGTAGCGACCCGCACAGACAGCTGTGTGTTAGGCTATTAGTTGGTTGTGTTGTACTTACCAGTAAGTACCCAGTGTTCGCGGGGTTCAATCAACCTGCTATCTGCCAATCACGGGAATGCCTGGAATGTTCTGATGCCGGGCATCCTGGTGGTTGGCGGACTAGCGTGGTTGGGCAGGGGGATGGAGCATTGGAAGTTAAGACCAGATTTAGCCATGGTTCTCACTCTTACATTTGATTGTTTTATAGGGTATGGTTGTTTTACAGGGCATCCTTCATTTATTTGGTGTGGGCTACGGCCAAACAGTAGCCTGTGTGAAGTTGGGTTAATAAACCGTAAATTTGTAAACTCAATCTTCTGCCTGGACAATTGTTCCTTTATGATCTAGTCAGGTCATTACAATATAATCCAATCAAATTGTATTGGTCACATACACATGGTTAGCAGATGTTATTACGAGAGTAGCGAAATGCTTATGCTTCTAGATCCGAAAGTGCAGCAGTATCTAACAGGTAATATGTAACAATTCCACAACAAAACCTAAATACACACAATCTAGTAAAGGAATGGGATAAGAATACATAAGTATAAAATATATGGATGAGTAGTGACAGAGTGGCTAAGATGCAACAGATTAAGGAATAGATAGTGAAGGATACAGTATATTATATACATATGAGATGAGTAATGCAAGATGGGTAAACATTCTTAAAGTGAGAGTGTTCCATTTATTAAAGTGGCCAATGATATCAAGTCTGTAGGTAGGCAGCCGCCTCTATGTACCATTGGTGGCTGTTTAACGAACTGATGGCCTTGAGATAGAAGCTGTTTTTCAATCTCTCTGTCCCAGCTTTGATGCACCTGTACTGACCTCGCATTCTGGGTGGAGGCAGGGTGAACAGACAGAGGCTCGAGTGGTTATTGTCCTTGATTATATTTTTTGCCTTCCTGTGACACCGTGTGTTGTAGGTGTTCTTGAGGGAAGGTAGTTTGCCACCTGTGATGTGTTTTGCAGAACGCACCAACTTCTGGAGAGCCTTGCGGTTGTGGGTGGTGCAGTTGCCATACCAGGCGGTGATACAGCCCGACAGGATGTTCTTAATTGTGCACCTGTAAAAGTTAGTGAGGGTTTTCAGTGACAAGACACATTTTGTCAGCCTCCTGAGGTTGAAGAGGCGCTGTTGCGCCTTCTTCACCACACTGTCTGTGTGCGTGGACCATTTCAGTTTGTCGGCGATATGAACACAGGAACTTTTCACCTCCACTGCTGTCCCGTCGATGTGGATAGGGGGGTGCCCCCTTTGCTGTTTCCTGAAGTCAATGATCATATCTTTTGTTTTTCTGACATGGAGTGAGAGGTTATTTTCCTGACACCACACTCTGAGGGCCCTCACCTCCTCACTGTTAGCTGTCTCGTCGTTTTTGGTAATCAAGCTTACCACTGTTGTGTCACCTGCAAACTTGATGATTGAGTTGGAGGCATGCATGGCCACGCAATCATGGGTGAACAGAGAGTACAAGAGGGGGCTGAGAACACACCCTTGTGGGGCCCCAGTGTTGAGGATCAGCGGAGTGGAGATGTTTCCTACATTCACCACCTGGGGGTGGCCTGTCAGGACATCCAGGACCCAGTTGCACAGGGCATCTTCAAGACCCAGGGTCTCAAGCTTAATGATGAGTTTGGAGGGTACTATGGTGTTGAATGCTGAGCTGTAGTCAATGAACAGCCTGTCGTTTAACCCGAGCCGAGGACCTCAGGAGCGCTGACTGAGCCCTTTTCCAGGTCTGGCGGCAACGAGAGATGAGGCGTTGAGCGGAAGGGACCGCCACTTCAATCTCCTGACCAGGAAACGGGGGGCAGGTAACCTTACAACACCTGGAATGGTGACAGGCCAGTGGAGGAACACTGGAGAGTGTTGTGTGCATACTCCACCCAGGGAAGGTACCGACTCCAAGTGGTGGGGTTGGTGGACACACAGCACCATAAGGCGTACACCTGCTCTGTTTGACAGTTGGACTGAGGGTGATATCCCGAGCACAGACTGGCTGATGACCCCAGAAGAGTACAGAATGCCCTCTAGAATCTGGTGGCAAACTGGGGGCCCCGGTCGGAGGCGATGTCCAGAGGAAGTCCGTGAAGGTGGAAAACATGCTGAATGACTAGCTGAGCAGTCTCACGGGCAGATGGATGCTTAGGCAGTGGAATGAAAATGTGCCACCTTGGAATAGTGGTCCACAATGACCACAAATCCATAGATCCATAGAACAGGGTCAGGAAGGTGTCGGCAGCGGATTAAGAAGCCCCAGAGGCTGCTGACGAGGAGTCTTGTTCCGGGCACAGGTCGGACAAGCAGCCACGAAGGTCCGAGTGTCCGCCTCTGCTGAGGTCCACCACAAACTCCTCCTCAAAAACTCTATCGTTCGCTGCCCTCCCTGATGAGAGATGAGACACGACGAGTGAGCCCACTGAAGTACATTGGACCATGCCCCAATAGGGGCAAAAGTCTGTTAGGTTGACAGCCGTCTGGAACTGCCTCCATACCATACCACCAAAAAGGCACAGTGATGAAGCTTTTGGTCTTTAGCCGTGGGATGAGACAGAACCGCACCCACGCCGACGTCAGAGGCGTCCACCTCTACCACAAAGGGAATAGAAGGATGCGCATGAACAAGAATGGGTGCAAAAGAAAACCGATGTTTCAGGTACTGGAATGCCTTCTCAGCAGCAGAGGTCCAGCATACATGCCCAGCCGAGCCCTTGGTGAGCGCTGTCAATGGCGCAGCCACAGAACTAAAAAGTCACTCACAAATCTCTGGGAGAAATGAGCAAAACAAAAACACTGGACTTGTTTGACTGTGTTGGGCATCAGCCAGTTGACCACTGCTTCTATATTTTGGGAGTTCATACTTACACAGCCTTGAGACACGATGTATCGTAGGAAGGATATCTGAAGAACGTGAAACTCACTTTTCGGCCTTCATGAACAAGTGATGAGAGAGGAGTCTTTGAAGGACCTGGAAGTATTAGTAAGTCCAAAGATCCGGTACTAATAATGTCCATTAGGGGTGTTGACCGCTGTCTTCCACTCATCTCCCTGTCTGATGCGCACCATATTGGATTTACGGATTGCGTACAAATTTGAGAAAGCTGTAGCTCCCTGGAGTCTCTCAAAAGCTGACAACATATGAGGAAGAGGGTAACGGTTCTTCTTCCCAACAAATAAAAAACCTGCTCCCGCAGGTGAAGTGGACGGCCGAATAAAAATCAGACACCAGCGCCTCCTTAAGATAACTATTAATGGTTGCAGTCTCTGGACCTGAGAGAGAATACATCCCTCCTCTCGGAGGAGTGGTGCAGGGCAGGAGGTCAATGGCCCAATCGTAGGACCTGTGAGGAGGTAGTTCGCTGGCCCTTCGTTTGCTGAAGACCTGACCCAGATCCCAGTAATCCCGAGGTACGCGAGAAAGATCAGGTTTGTCATCCCCAGTCGGGGGAACAGGAGAGTCGGAAACCTAAAGACGAGCAGGGCCGGAAAGAGGTGGAGAGAGTTGCTGGCAGGTGAACTGGCATGAAGGATTCCATTCCAGAACTTTTCCAGAGGGCCAGTCAATTTGAGGATTATGGTTGGATGCCACAGATGTCGAAGAACCAGGTGGAGCTCAGGGGATTCCACCAGATGTAACTGTATAAACTCCACATGGTAATCCAGAACTCGTAGCTGAATAGGCATGGTACATTGCTTCACCTTCCCCAGACCCTAGGGGTTGACCATCCAGCGCAGTGATCGAAAATGGAATGTCCAGTTTAGTGAGAGGCAACCCCTATTGGAGATCTAACGTGCGATCTCGAAAACAGCCGGTAGCCCCCAGTGTCTATGAAAGGAGGAATGTACAACTGACCATTGTCCCACTGCAGGTTGGCCGGAAGCAAGACGCATACTGTGTCAGCAGCTGGAGACTGTATCTGACTCACCAGTATTCTTCCATCTACTGACGAGTCATCCCGTTTCCCATCAGCTCGGGACAGGAGGCACGGAAATGTCCAGACTGTCCATAGTAAAGACAACGTTACTCATTAATCCTGCGCCTTCTCTCCAGAGCAGACAGTCTGGTGCGTCCTAATTGCATCAACTCCTCTGAAGGATATGAAGGAGGCCCAGAGCTGAATTGAGAACACTGACGGGGTACAGGACAAGCATACAAGGCAGTGCAAACCAACAAAGAATCAACTCCCTCAGCAGAACCCAAAACACTGGAACCAACACTTAACTCCTCCATCCCATCCCGACAACATTCCCGAACCCAGTTGTCAATCTGAATGGCCAGAAAGATAAACTCATCCAGTGTCAGGGTTGTCTCGGGAAGTCAGTTCATCCTTGAGAACCTCGCTGAGTCTGTTCAGAAAGGCTGAGTGAAGTGCCTCTGTATTCCAACCGCTCTCAGCGGCGAGCAACCGAAAGTCAATGGCGTAATCAGCTATGCTCCGGCTGCCCTGCCGCAGCTCAATGAGTCTTTGGGCAGAATTCCTACCACTGATGGAGTGATCAAAAACCTGTTAATTTCCTGGCTGAAGCTTTGCCAATTAAAACAAATGTCTGATTGCTGCTCCTATATGGCCGTGGCCCAGACCAGAGCCCGTCCTGAGAGCAAGGAGATGACGTATGCTACTCTGGTACGCTCGGTGGGAAACGTTGATGCCTGCAGCTCAAAGACCAGCGATCAATGGAGCAGGAACCCACGACACCTCCCACGATGCCCCTCCTAGCGCTCCGGTGCCGGGAGATGAGGCTCCCGAGGGAAGGAAGACGATGAGCTGGTAGGGAGTGGAGGGTAAGGAATCGTCACAGGTGTAGCAGCCGTTGTTCCCTTCTGTCCTGTCTGCAGAGCGGACACGAGTTCTTAAATCCTCAGACAATGTCTTCAGCCGTGCCTCATGACGACTAATCATAGTTCCATGGTGGGTGAGAGCCGACCGTAAATGGTGGAGCTCAGAGTGTCCCTCGGATGATGGAGAAATCTCTGCTGGGTCCATTGTGGCTTAGGTCTACTGTGACAATAATGCTAGTACGAACTCAGACCCAGGCGCAGAGAAACACAGCAGGCAGAAGTAAGGGTAAATCCAGAATATTTACTAAGGTCCTCACAGAAAACACAAAGCAAGAGCACACTAATTAAAATATGAGACTTAAGCAAAGATCCCTGCCCACAGAAGAACTTAAATAGCCAGGCAACAGGTGAACCGAGAGGGCAATCAACCACAGGTGAAACCAATAATAACAATCAGGGTACCCTGGACACTAGAAACAAAGTAAGGGTGCCCTCCAGCAGTAACCTAAGGGAGCACAATCAAAAATTAAACAGACTCTGTGACAGTTTCCATGTTTCATTTTAAAACATGTATCTTACAAAGGAGTTGTTTAATCTAACTTTAATCTATTTATCTGTAAATTGAATTTTTTAAATTTTTATATGTACTCATTTTTTCCTCATCTTTACAGGAAAATGCCACGGGCACTATCTGATGTGTGGAGACATTTCACTGCAGCTAATGTAGAAGGAAAAGCTGTGTACATTTGCAAATACTGTGCCAAATCATATGTGAAGAATGCAACAAAGATGCAGAATAATCTGGCCAAGTGCATAAAGTTCCCTCAGCGCTCACAGCAAGCAACCTCTGACAAAAGTCCCTCTATTTATATTTGAGGTGAAAATGATGAATCAGACACCTTATCGATAGCAACAGCTCATGGTCCTCCTGAAATCAGAAGTTTTTTGACTCAATGGAGGAATGTAGTCAGAGAAATGCTGATGAATGTCTTGCTCAAGCTATGTATGCAACTGTTTCACCTCTGATGCTCACAGGCAATGTGTATTGGAAGAGATTTCTGAATGTTCTTCCCCCAGCATACATCCCTCCAACCAGACATGCATTATCTACTCATTTTCTAGATGCGGAGTTCAACAGAGTTCAAGTGAAGGTCAAGCAAATCATAGAGAAAGCAGAATGTTTTGCAATCATCTCTGATGGGTGGTTGCATGTTCGTAGCCAAGGAATAATTAACTACATCATCTCCACTCCTCAACCAGTATTCTACAAGAACACAGACACAAGGGACAACAGACACACCGTTCTCTATATTGCAGATGAGCTGAAGGCAGACATCAATAACCTTGGACAACAGAAGGTATTTGCACTGGTGACAGACAATGCTGCGAACATGAAAGCTGCTTGGTCTAAAGTGGAGGCGTCCTACCCTCACATCACACCCATTGGCTGTGCTGCTCATGCATTGAATCTGCTCCTCAAGGACATCATGGCACTGAAAACAATGGATACACTCTACAAGAGAGCCAAGGAAATGGTTAGGTATGTGAAGGGTCATCAAAGTATAGCAGCAATCTACCTCACCAAGCAAAGTGAGAAGAATAAGAGCACCACATTGAACTTGCCCAGCAACACCTGTTGGGCTGGTGTTGTCATCATGTTTGACAGTCTCCTGGAGGGGAAGGAGTCTCTCCAAGAAATGGCCATATCACAGTCTGCCGATATGGACAGCCCCATCAAATCAAACTATATTTGCCACATGCGCCGAATACAACAAGTGTAGACTTTACCATGAACTGCTTACTTACAAGTCCTTAACCAACAGTGCAGTTCAAGAAGAAAATATTTACCAAGTAGGCTAAAATAAAAAGTAACACAATAAGAATAACAATAACGAGGCTGTATACATGAGGCACCGGTACCGAGTCAGTGTGCAGGGGTACAGGCTAGTTGAGGTAATCTGTACATGTAGGTGGGGGGGGGGGTGAATGTAAATTGTCCGGTAGCGATTTTTCTGAATTGTTCAGCAGTGTAATGGCTTGTGTCATGTTTGTCATTTATTATCATGTCTTGTCCCTGTGCTCCCCATTCTATTCGTTTCCCTCTGCTGGTCTTATTTGGTTCTTTCCCTCCTTCTATCCCTCTCTCTCCCCCCTCCCTCTCTCACTCTCTCGCTCTCTCTTCTCTCTATCGTTCCGTTCCTGCTCCCAGCTGTTCCTATTCCCCTAATCATCATTTAGTCTTCCCACACCTGTTCCCGATCCTTTCCCCTGATTAGAGTCCCTATTTATTCCTTTGTGTTCCGTTCCTGTCCCGTCGGTTCCTTGTTTAGTATTCACCATGCTGTGATTGCGTTTCGCCCTGTCCTGTCGTGTTTTTGCTGTGATTGTGTATCGCCCTGTCCTGTCGTGTTTTTTGCCTTCATCAGATGCTGCGTGTGAGCAGGTGTCTCTGTCAACTACGGCCTGCGCCTACCCGAAGCGACCTGCAGTCTGTGGCCGCTTCTCCAGTTATTCCCCTCTACAGACTAGAGGATTTCTGTTATTCCCTGTTTGGACTTAAATAAACTCTGTTTCTGTTAAGTCGCTTTTGGGTCCTCTTTCACCTGCATGACAGAAGGAACCGACCAAGGAATGGACCCAGCGACTTCAGACGCTCGTTACACTGCCGTCGAGATCCAAGGAGCCATGCTCGGCAGACACGAGCAGGAATTGTCTGCTGCTCGCCATGCCGTGGAGAACCTGGCCGCTCAGGTTTCCGACCTCTCTGGACAGTTCCAGAGTCTACGTCTCGTGCCACCTGTTACTTCCTGGCCTGCCGAGCCTCCAGAACCTAGGGTTAATAACCCACCTTGCTACTCCGGGCAGCCCACTGAGTGCCGCTCCTTTCTCACGCAGTGTGAGATTGTGTTCTCTCTCCAACCCAACACATACTCTAGAGAGAGAGCTCGGGTTGCTTACGTCATTTCACTCCTTACTGGCCGGGCTCGAGAATGGGGCACAGCTATCTGGGAGGCAAGGGCTGATTGCTCTAACAAGTTCCAGAACTTTAAAGAGGAGATGATTCGGGTTTTTGACCGTTCAGTTTTTGGTAGGGAGGCTTCTAGGGCCCTGGCTTCCTTATGCCAAGGTGAACGGTCCATAACGGATTATTCTATTGAGTTTCGCACTCTTGCTGCCTCTAGTGAGTGGAACGAGCCGGCGCTGCTCGCTCGTTTTCTGGAGGGACTCCACGCAGTGGTTAAGGATGAGATTCTCTCCCGGGAGGTTCCTTCAGATGTGGACTCTTTGATTGCTCTCGCCATCCGCATAGAACGACGGGTAGATCTTCGTCACCGGGCTCGTGGAAGAGAGCTCGCATCAACGGTGTTTCCCTGCTCCGCATCGCAACCATCTCCCTCCTCTGGCTCAGAGTCTGAGCCCATGCAGCTGGGAGGGATTCGCATCTCGACTAAGGAGAGGGAACGGAGGATCACCAGCCGCCTGTGCCTCTATTGCGGAGTTGCTGGACATTTTGTTAATTCATGTCCAGTAAAAGCCAGAGCTCATCTGTAAGCGGAGGGCTACAGGTGAGCGCAACTACTCAAGTCTCTCCATCAAAATCCTGTACTACTTTGTCGGTCCATCTACGCTGGACCGGTTCGGGTGCTACATGTAGTGCCTTGATAGACTCTGGGGCTGAGGGTTGTTTCATGGACGAAGCATGGGTTCGGAAACATGACATTCCTTTCAGAGAGTTAGATAAGCCTACGCCCATGTTCGCCTTAGATGGTAGTCATCTTCCCAGTATCAGATTTGAGACACCTTTAACCCTCACAGTATCTGGTAACCACAGTGAGACTATTTCTTTTTTGATTTTTCGTTCACCGTTTACACCTGTTGTTTTGGGTCATCCCTGGCTAGTATGTCATAATCCTTCTATTAATTGGTCTAGTAATTCTATCCTATCCTGGAACGTTTCTTGTCATGTGAAGTGTTTAATGTCTGCCATCCCTCCCGTTTCTTCTGTCCCTACTTCTCAGGAGGAACCTGGCGATTTGACAGGAGTGCCGGAGGAATATCATGATCTGCGCACGGTCTTCAGTCGGTCCCGAGCCAACTCCCTTCCTCCTCACCGGTCGTATGATTGTAGTATTGATCTCCTTCCGGGGACCACTCCTCCTCGAGGTAGACTATACTCTCTGTCGGCTCCCGAACGTAAGGCTCTCGAGGATTATTTGTCTGTGTCTCTTGACGCCGGTACCATAGTGCCTTCTTCTTCTCCGGCCGGGGCGGGGTTCTTTTTTGTTAAGAAGAAGGACGGTACTCTGCGCCCCTGCGTGGATTATCGAGGGCTGAATGACATAACGGTTAAGAATCGTTATCCGCTTCCCCTTATGTCATCAGCCTTCGAGATTCTGCAGGGAGCCAGGTGCTTTACTAAGTTGGACCTTCGTAACGCTTACCATCTCGTGCGCATCAGAGAGGGGGACGAGTGGAAAACGGCGTTTAACACTCCGTTAGGGCATTTTGAGTACCGGGTTCTGCCGTTCGGTCTCGCCAATGCGCCAGCTGTTTTTCAGGCATTAGTTAATGATGTTCTGAGAGACATGCTGAACATTTTTGTTTTTGTCTATCTTGACGATATCCTGATTTTTTCTCCGTCACTCGAGATTCATGTTCAGCACGTTCGACGTGTTCTACAGCGCCTTTTAGAGAATTGTCTCTACGTAAAGGCTGAGAAGTGCTCTTTTCATGTCTCCTCCGTTACTTTTCTCGGTTCCGTTATTTCCGCTGAAGGCATTCAGACGGATTCCGCTAAGGTCCAAGCTGTCAGTGATTGGCCCGTTCCAAGGTCACGTGTCGAGTTGCAGCGCTTTTTAGGTTTCGCTAATTTCTATCGGCGTTTCATTCGTAATTTCGGTCAAGTTGCTGCCCCTCTCACAGCTCTTACTTCTGTCAAGACGTGTTTTAAGTGGTCCGGTTCCGCCCAGGGAGCTTTTGATCTTCTAAAAGAACGTTTTACGTCCGCTCCTATCCTCGTTACTCCTGACGTCACTAGACAATTCATTGTCGAGGTTGACGCTTCAGAGGTAGGCGTGGGAGCCATTCTATCCCAGCGCTTCCAGTCTGACGATAAGGTTCATCCTTGCGCTTATTTTTCTCATCGCCTGTCGCCATCTGAGCGCAACTATGATGTGGGTAACCGTGAACTGCTCGCCATCCGCTTAGCCCTAGGCGAATGGCGACAGTGGTTGGAGGGGGCGACCGTTCCTTTTGTCGTTTGGACAGACCATAAGAACCTTGAGTACATCCGTTCTGCCAAACGACTTAATGCCCGTCAAGCTCGTTGGGCGTTGTTTTTCGCTCGTTTCGAGTTTGTGATTTCTTACCGTCCGGGTAGCAAGAACACCAAGCCTGATGCCTTATCCCGTCTGTTTAGTTCTTCTGTGGCTTCTACTGATCCCGAGGGGATTCTTCCTTATGGGCGTGTTGTCGGGTTAACAGTCTGGGGAATTGAAAGACAGGTTAAGCAAGCACTCACGCACACTGCGTCGCCGCGCGCTTGTCCTAGTAACCTCCTTTTCGTTCCTGTTTCCACTCGTCTGGCTGTTCTTCAGTGGGCTCACTCTGCCAAGTTAGCTGGTCATCCCGGTGTTCGAGGCACTCTTGCGTCTATTCGCCAGCGCTTTTGGTGGCCGACTCAGGAGCGTGACACGCGCCGTTTCGTGGCTGCTTGTTCGGACTGCGCGCAGACTAAGTCGGGTAACTCTCCTCCTGCCGGTCGTCTCAGACCGCTCCCCATTCCTTCTCGACCATGGTCTCACATTGCCTTAGACTTCATTACCGGTCTGCCTTTGTCTGCGGGGAAGACTGTGATTCTGACGGTTGTCGATAGGTTCTCTAAGGCGGCACATTTCATTCCCCTCGCTAAACTTCCTTCCGCTAAGGAGACGGCACAAATCATTATTGAGAATGTATTCAGAATTCATGGCCTCCCGTTAGACGCCGTTTCAGACAGAGGCCCGCAATTCACGTCACAGTTTTGGAGGGAGTTCTGTCGTTTGATTGGTGCGTCCGTCAGTCTCTCTTCCGGGTTTCATCCCCAGTCTAACGGTCAAGCAGAGAGGGCCAATCAGACGATTGGTCGCATACTACGCAGCCTTTCTTTCAGAAACCCTGCGTCTTGGGCAGAACAGCTCCCCTGGGCAGAATACGCTCACAATTCGCTTCCTTCGTCTGCTACCGGGTTATCTCCGTTTCAGAGTAGTCTGGGTTACCAGCCTCCTCTGTTCTCATCCCAGCTTGCCGAGTCCAGCGTTCCCTCCGCTCAAGCGTTTGTCCAACGTTGTGAGCGCACCTGGAGGAGGGTGAGGTCTGCACTTTGCCGTTACAGGGCACAGACGGTGAGAGCCGCCAATAAACGCAGGATTAAGAGTCCAAGGTATTGTTGCGGCCAGAGAGTGTGGCTTTCCACTCGCAACCTTCCTCTTACGACAGCTTCTCGTAAGTTGACTCCGCGGTTCATTGGTCCGTTCCGTGTCTCCCAGGTCGTCAATCCTGTCGCTGTGCGACTGCTTCTTCCGCGACATCTTCGTCGCGTCCATCCTGTCTTCCATGTCTCCTGTGTTAAGCCCTTTCTTCGCACCCCGTTCGTCTTCCCTCCCCCCTCCCGTCCTTGTCGAGAGCGCACCTATTTACAAGGTACATAAGATCATGGACATGCGTTCTCGGGACGGGGTCACCAATACTTAGTGGATTGGGAGGGTTACGGTCCTGAGGAGAGGAGTTGGGTTCCGTCTCGGGACGTGCTGGACCGTTCACTCATCGATGATTTCCTCCGTTGCCGCCAGGATTCCTCCTCGAGTGCGCCAGGAGGCGCTCGGTGAGTGGGGGGTACTGTCATGTTTGTCATTTATTATCATGTCTTGTCCCTGTGCTCCCCATTCTATTCGTTTCCCTCTGCTGGTCTTATTTGGTTCTTTCCCTCCTTCTATCCCTCTCTCTCCCCTCCCTCTCTCACTCTCTCGCTCTCTCTTCTCTCTATCGTTCCGTTCCTGCTCCCAGCTGTTCCTATTCCCCTAATCATCATTTAGTCTTCCCACACCTGTTCCCGATCCTTTCCCCTGATTAGAGTCCCTATTTATTCCTTTGTGTTCCGTTCCTGTCCCGTCGGTTCCTTGTTTAGTATTCACCATGCTGTGATTGCGTTTCGCCCTGTCCTGTCGTGTTTTTGCTGTGATTGTGTATCGCCCTGTCCTGTCGTGTTTTTTGCCTTCATCAGATGCTGCGTGTGAGCAGGTGTCTCTGTCAACTACGGCCTGCGCCTACCCGAAGCGACCTGCAGTCTGTGGCCGCTTCTCCAGTTATTCCCCTCTACAGACTAGAGGATTTCTGTTATTCCCTGTTTGGACTTAAATAAACTCTGTTTCTGTTAAGTCGCTTTTGGGTCCTCTTTCACCTGCATGACAGCTTGTGGTTAGAAGCTGTTGAGGAGCCTTTTGGTCCAAGGCTTGGCGCTCCGGTACCACTTGCCATGCGGTAGCAGAGAAAACAGTCTATAACTTGGGTGACTGGAATCTTTGACAATTTTATGGCCTTTCCTCTGACACCGCCTATTATTTAAGTCCTGGATGGCAGGAAGCTTGGCTGGGGAAAATGGGGAAAATAAATGACACCTGGAGGGGGTGAACACAATCACAGGGACATGTGAAACAGATCAGGGCTTGATAGTAAGAGAAGAAATCCGTACTGCCCTGCCCACTTCACTGTTGCTCCAAGCAGAGGAAGCTGTAGTTCTGAAATACATCAAAACGCGTGAAGACTTCTGCTTGAAGCCCAAACACGCCGCAACATACATGTTGGATCCCAAGCAGGGTGGCAAGAGCATCCTGTCTGGTGCAGAGATCAACAATGCCTATGGTGTCATCACTACCGTGTTTCGCCACCTTGGCCTGGATGAGAGCAAGGTTCTTGGCAGTCTGGCAAAGTACACTTCCAAGCAAGGACTTTGGGATGGAGATGAGATATGTTGGCACGACTGCCATATTGCATCAGCCACCTGGTGTAAGGAACTTTGTGGATCTAAGGCTCTTTCCCCTGTTGCCTCCATAATCCTCCAAATCCCACCAACCACAGCTGCCTCAGAGCACAACTGGTCCTTGTTTGGAAACACTCACACCAAAGCATGCAACAGGTTGACTAATACAAGGGTTGAAAAATTGGTGGCCATCCGGGCAAATTTGAGGCTCTTTGAGCCTGACAATGAGCCATCCTCAACAGGGTTGGAAAGTGACAGCCGCAGAGTCCATGATGAGATGAGGCCTCAGAGTCCAACAGGTTCAAGAGGTGAACATTGAGGAGGTCCAGGGATAAGACATGGAAGCCTGAGAGGAAAACAACCAAAGCTTTAGTTTCTAGACTATCATTAGTACAGATGTATGTTGAAAATGTTTTTGGGAGATGCAATCGATCATTGGAGATCATTCAATATTCCCTTTCTTTTGTTGCTCAGTGAAATCATCCCATGTGAAGAGTCAACTCATTTAATTAAAGTTCAATTCGTAACTAAATTGTTTATTACATTTCTATTGGAAGGATTTAATAATTTGCAATTATGTCTACTTATGAAAATGTTTATGCTTCTGTCTCCATATAATATTGTAAATATATCCAATGCAAAAAACATCTACATTTGAATGGTATTAATTTACATTTGCATATATGTTTGTTAATTACCATATATTCCCATTAGGTACCATATATTCCCGTTAATTCCCACGGAAAGTTTCCACCTCTGAATATTCCCCAAAATGCGCAACCCTAGTTGTCACTAAAGTCATCATAAAATACATCACTAGACTGAATAGAACATACACAATATGATGTATTGTTGTCTCTACCTTCTTGACCTTTGTGCTGTTGACTTTGCCCAATGATGTTTGTACCATGTTTTTGTGCTGCTACCATGTTGTGTTGCTACCATGTTGTTGTCATGTTGTGTTGCTACCATGCTGTGTTGTCATGTGTTGATGCCTTGTTATGTTGTTGTCTTTAGGTCTCTCTTTATGTAGTGTTGTGTTTCTCTTGTTGTGATGTGTGTTTTGGCTTATATTTATATTGTATTTTTATTTTAAAATCCCAGGCCCCGTCCCCGCAGGAGGCTTTTTGCCTTTGGGAGGCCGTCATTGTAAATAATAATTTGTTCTTAACTGACTTGCCTAGTTAAATAAAGGTTAAATAAATAAAACAAATACACAAACCTACACAAACACAAAACTGAGTAGAATATTATTGCCAGACTGATCACTTTGATAGGCCCGTGGCAGACAGCAGATTGCCATATAAAGACATTCCTCTTTGTGAAGTTGTGTTGGTTCGCGTGTCACTTCCTTCCTCGTTTATTTGAATAGATTCATTGTCGCTTGACTTCTGAGGGAGAGACAGTGCACTGCCTGCCTGTCAAGCAGTGAGAGCAGCAGACACACTGAAGGAAGGAAATTGACACAGACAGACTCACAGACAGATCCGCCAGTCAACTCACCTCCCTCAGGTAATTCAATCTCCTGACCTAGGGGCCTCTCAGTGTCACTGTGTTCCTCTGCATGTGTCATTATTACGTTGAATCTACTGGGAAAATGTTCTGTGACTGCACATTGATTCTGATGAGGATGAATGATGATGATGATGATGCATTTCTGTTGCTTTAACAGTCCATAAGGGTTCACAGATAGTCCTGTGAGTGTTAATAGATCGTGTCGTCCTGGAATCTGAGGGCAGCATGTGTAGTAGACATGCTGATCAATGCACAGCATTGCCATGTCTTGACTGTAAAGTCAGCAGACTATGGTGACAGAGAGCAGAAGTAAACCATTGCAGTGGTTAAACAGGAAGTACGTTGGGATGTGGTTAGCCTTGCTGCAACTTCTGAAAAGTATTCTAACACGTGAAAGCTAACAGTAACTCAGATATAAATGTACATTTTCTAAAAGTTTCCAACATATCTTCACTATTCATGGAATAACATGTGGAATAACATGTGCTTCAGCACATAGAATTGACTGACATGTGAATTTGTCATCTTTTGAACTCACACTGCTGTAGCCATTTGAAAATGATGAACAAAATATAATATATATATATATATTTTGTCTTTCAATTGTGCTTGAAGGATCCATAACACACACTACACTTCAAGGAATGTGCCTTTGAATACAAAACAATTGAGAGAAACCGAGGAAGCACAATTGATTGCTGTATGAAGATTATTTGGAGTGACAGACAGATTGGCTTTGATAAATGTCCACATCATAATATTGTTCCAATAAACCTATCTTCCTATATCTAATCCATGCAAATATACCTTACGGTTTGATTATTTTCTTACTACATAATGAGTAAGCTGTTTGTTTAAAAGAGAACAAGATTTACATGTGAAATCTGCGGTACCAATGATTGATGTTTGTGGGTATTGCAGTTTTATTTCCATAAAGGCCCTTGATGATTTTAGTGACTGAGTCCACAGGTATTATTGATGACAGATGAGGGTTTTAGGGATTTCAAATCAAGTAACTGGATTTGCCTCATGAAAGATAACGCCCCTCATGATCAAAATGCAAAGACAAATTTTACTTCATCATCAAAAAGTAAAGTCTGGGTAAATGTCGGCCCTAAAAAGACAATCATATCCTATTGTTAGATTAGTGAACATCACAGTGTCATTGTGTCATCCAGTGTGTGGTTTACTGAATCATCTGAGAGTGTCTCACTGCTGATTGAAATGAAATGCTTGTAAAGTGACAAAGCTGGTCATTTTGAAACATGGTGTGAAAATACATCAGTTTCGCTTCTGCTTCTGACCTCTATAGCAATGGTGGGAGAAAGGTAACAAAACCCGGAACTCCTTGTTCTTACTTATTTTAGAATTTAGAAGTGTGCTACTGGGCCTTACGAGTGGCGCACCAGTCTAAGGCACTGCATCACAGTGCTAGAGGTGTCACTACAGACCCGGGTTCGATCCCGGGCTGTATCGCAACTGGCCGTGATCGGGAGTCCCACAGGGCGGAGTACAATTGACCCAGTGTCGTCTGGGTTAGGGGAAGGTTTGGCTGGGGGGCTTTACTTGGCTCATCGCAGTCTAGCGACTCGTGCTGTGGGCCGGGTGCCTGCAGGCTGACCTCGGTCATCAGGTGACACATTGGTGCGGCTGGCTTCCAGGTTAAGCAGGCGGGTGTTATGAAGCGCGGTTTGGTGGCTCGTGTTTCGGAGGACGCATGACTCGACCTTCGCCTCCTGAACCTGTTGGGGAGTTGCAGCAATGAGACAAGATTGAAATTGGGGAGAAAAAGGGGGTAAAAATACAAAAAATGTAATAACAAAGAAGTGGGCTACTACAGTACATACATTGTTGAATATAGACAAATAATGGTCTTTAGACCCTAGGTTTAGAAAACCATAGATGTCACTCAGGTTTCTTCTGATTAGTTGGGTGACAATAGAAAGAGAGACAATTGTTACTCATCCCAAAACTTCACACCTCGGAGGCAAGCAGAGCAGACCTAGTTTAAAGTGGGTCTTTGTATCTAAAGTGATCTTTTATCTCTCGCTGAGTCTGTGGTTTAAAGCGGTAGAGCTCTCGATGAAGCCACACAGTGAAATGACAGCCATTCTCCCTGTCTGTTATCACTATAGCAACCTGTACTCCACTCTCAACTCAGACTGAGGCCTAGAATGTATACTTCGTCCTAAGGCAGATGAGGAAGAATTTAGAGGAGTTTCCGATAAACACATACTCACACACAAACTTTGAGTTGGTCTGGCTAACCACACAGAATGTCACAAGACAAACTTCTCTGAATTGCATAATAGATTATTCTCCCTATTTCACACAAGTCTTAAGCAATATCCTCGTTATGACTTTGTATGTGTGTTGTTGGGGATACTTGGAAATGCTAGTTTTGTGATAATGACTTGCAGTTGCAAAGGGGTGTAATAAAGACACATGAATGGTGTGAATTACCTCACCAGAAAAAGCATAAAGCAGCTCACTAGAAGCAGGATACTTTAGAATGAAATAGACAGCAGAGCCCAGAACCACTGGGTACAGCAAATCACATTTTGTAGCAATTATCACAGTGACAACATGCAGAAAGTTCCTCCTTGTTGAGTATGTTCAGTATTGTATGGGTTTATAAAGTTGAAGTTGTGTTTGATGGTTTCAGATCCCACAAAATGGCTGCTCCACCACAGATTTCTCAAGATGAGTTGGAAGAACTGAGAGAAGCCTTTGCTAAGATCGGTGAGGGCCTGAACAAACTCCAATCCTGATTTCCCCCATACTAAGACGGAAACTGAAACATAGTTGATAAATCATAGACTCACTTCACTCTCTCTTTTATTCTGGGTCACTGACTCATTATGTATTCAACAAGGCTACATTTGAATGACCTTTGATTTATCCATCCTGTTCCAGATGTGGACTCTCATGGCCACATTGGGACAGAAGAGCTCAATGACCTGTTCAAAGCTGCCAACCTGCCATTGCCGGGATACAGAGTCAGAGAGATCATCCAGGATCTCACCAAGACAGGAGACCTGCATGACGGCAAAGTCACCTTCGACGAGTTTGCTAATGTAAGTTCAGAGGTCAAGAGGTTAAAATCACTGGCATTTACAAAAAGTCAATGTCAAAGAACAGGAGAACATAGCATTTTCATACATTTTCACATGACACCAGAGATACATGGTCTCATCTCACCACTATTTTTCCTTTCACTAAGGTGGTCCATGGACTGAAGAGTACAGAAGTTGCTAAGACCTTCAAGAAAGCCATCAACAAGAAGGAGGGCATCTATGCCGTAGCAGGAACTTCAGAGCAGTCCAGCTCAGGCACACAGCACTCCTACTCAGGTGACTGCCCCTACTTGTTTCACTGAATGAGAATGCCCCCAAGCTACCTATTTGAGTCACTCTCTAGATATGTCTGTAGCCAACATGACACAGGAAGCACTAATCATTCAAATGAGACATACAGAACCACATCTATCTCAATGTCTGGAACAACCCATAAGTACAACAACTATTCCTGGTCTGTGAAGTCACATATCTGAATGTTTCTGATTGACTAATGTATATAAATATTTACCATAAGTACAAATACTGTATATTGTGCATCCACCCCCATACCCACACCTTTCTCCACTGACAGAGGAGGAGAAGGTGGCTTTTGTGAACTGGGTGAATAAGGCCTTGGAGAAAGACCCAGACTGCAAACATGTCCTCCCCATGGACCCCACCACCAACGATCTGTTCACTGCTGTCGGAGATGGGATCGTTTTATGGTACTTTCTAACTGGTCTCATAGACTTACTTTAGAGTAAAAACCAATCCCTATGGCAATATTCCATTGATATTTAACTATGCATCTCTCCTTCACCTGGTAGTAAGATGATCAACCAGTCTGTTCCGGACACCATCGATGAAAGAACCATCAACAAGAAGAAGCTCACACCCTTCACCATCCAGGTAACCTTTTACAGACATTACGGTAACACCACATGCAACTTTGTATAACCCATTGACACAGTAGTTTATTTTCTTTGCCATTATATACACTATGTCATACACATCTACAGCTGTGTGTGTGCTGTGCTCTAACAGGAGAATCTGAACCTGGCTCTGAACTCTGCGTCGGCCATTGGCTGCCACGTAGTGAACATCGGAGCAGAGGACCTGAAGGAAGGCAGACAGCATCTGGTCCTGGGCCTGCTCTGGCAAGTCATCAAGATCGGTTTGTTTGCTGACATCGAGATCAGCAGGAACGAAGGTGTGTGTGTGTGTGTGTGTGTGTGTGTGTGTGTGTGTGTGTGTGTGTGTGTGTGTGTGTGTGTGTGTGTGTGTGTGTGTGTGTGTGTGTGTGTGTGTGTGTGTGTGTGTGTGTGTGTGTGTGTGTGTGTGTGTGTGTGTGTGTGTGCGTGCGTGCGTGCGTGCGTGCGTGCGTGCGTGCGTGTGTGTGTGTGTGTTTATTTGAATATAGGCTTTCAATGTGTATGTGTGTTTTATAACTTTTTAACACGAGGGTGTCTATATATCTGCAGTACTGTACATCACTTGATCTCTGTAGCCTTGTTTGAATTTATGTGTGTGTATAATAATATCAATGGTGTGTGTGTGCAGCTCTGATAGCGCTGCTGAGGGATGGGGAGAGCCTGGAAGACCTGATGAAGCTTTCCCCAGAGGAGCTGCTGCTGCGCTGGGCCAACTATCACCTAGAGGAGGCAGGCTGCTCCAAGATCAACAACTTCAGCTCTGACATAAAGGTGGGTCACTCACGCTATGTCGGATCTGGATTGTCATATGACTGTGTCGCTCCTGGATCTTCTTGTGCATTTGTGATTGTATTAATTTTCTGTTTTGCATTATAGGATTCCAAGGCCTACTACAACATCCTGAACCAAGTGGCCCCTAAGGGAGATGAGGAGGGAATCCCTCCTATTGTCATTGACATTTCAGGGATAAGGGTACATGCTCTTCCTACACTAGTAACATCAACCATTGAAGGTGCAATATTTCCGCCATTTCCTGGTTGCTAAAATCCAAATAGTTCGCCAAATGTATGTGACAATACAAGCAATGTATAGTGTAGAGCAGGTGTTCCCAATCTGGGGCACGTGTACCCCCAGGGGTACGGGCAATGCCATCGGGGGTACGCCAAATAAAAATGTGATTCACATTTAAAAATGTTGCCTCATTTCACTGCCAAAAAGAAAATTAAACCATTTAGTGTTCAGCGAAATAACAACACAATGTCAAATACAGGTAGCCTAGTCAAATAATTAACATCCAATCACAATAACCGTTACTCTCTCGCGTGAAACCTTCACTCTTGCGCAGACATTTAGAAACAAAATTACAATTTGAAAAATAGGCAATGGGAGTTTTTTGAGCGAGAATAAAGACGACTTTCGAGTAGTAAGACATATATAAAAGCAACAGATACCATTAATAAGAAGGGGCTAGAAGCATCTTATATGGTGAGCTACCAAGTGGCTAGGATAGGCAAGCCCCATACTATTGTGGAGGACTTCATTCTTCCTGCTGCTGCGGATATGGCTGGGACAATGCTGGGGGAAATGGTCCAAAAAACTATACAGAAAATGGATCCATCAAACAACACTGTTTCATGACGCATCAGTGAAATGGCAGGAGATGTTTAGAAAATATTACGGCTTCGCATACAAGCCAGTGAATTATATGAGTCAACAGGGCCTGGCACAGCTCCTGGTATATGTCCGTTACATTTATGGGGGGTCAATTAAGGAAGACATCCTCTTCTGCAAACCACTGTAAACCAGGAGACAATATTTTTAAACTACTAGACAGCTTTGTGACATCAAATGGACTTTGGTGGTCAAGATGTGTTGGTATCTGTACTGATGGCGCAAAAGCCATGACAGTGAGACATAGTGGAGAGGTAATGCGCGTGCAAGCAGTTGCTCCCAACGCCACTTCAGTACACTGCAGCATCCACTGAGAGGCTCTTGCTGCCAAGGGAATGCCTGACAGCTTGAAATACATTTTGGACACTACAGTGAAAATTGTTAACTTTGTTATAGCAAGGCACCTGAACTGATGATGATATGGGCAGCGACCATGTAACGCTTTTACAACATACAGAAGTGCGCTGGTTATCAAGGGGCAAAGTATTGACACGTTTTTTTAAATTGAGAGACAAGCTTAAAGTTTTCTTTACTGACCATAATTTTCACTTGTCTGACCGCTGACCGCTTCTCACACGACTGGCCTATCTGGGTGATGTTTTTTCTCGCCTAAATGATCTGAATCTTGAATTACAGGGACTCTCCGCAACTATATTCAATGTGCCGGACAAAATTGAGGCTATGATTAAGAAGTTGGAGCTCTTTTCTGTCTGCATTAACAAAGGCAACACATACTGTAGGTCTTGCCATCATTGTATGATTATTTTGTGTGCAAATGAACTCAAGCTTACGGACAATGTCAAATGTGATATTACGAAGCACCTGAGTGAGCTGGGTGCGCAATTACGCAGGTACTTACCGAAACGGACGACACAAACAACTGGATGCGTTATCCCTTTCATGCACTGCCTGCGGTTCACTTACAGATATCATCGAAATTGCAACAAGCGGTTCTGTGAAAATTGAATTTAATCAGAAACCACTGTCAGATTTCTGGATAGGGCTAAAAAAAATTGATTCGATATCCCTTTCATAATTCGTTATCCCTTTCATGCCCAGCCTCCATTCCACTTACCGATATCTGAACAAGAGAGCCTCATCAAAATTGCAACAAGTGGTTCTGTGAAAATTGAATTTACTCAGAGTATCCTGCCTTGGCAAATCCGCTGTTAAGACACTGATGCCCTTTGCAACCACTGTACCCATGTGAGAGTGGATTCTCGGCCCTCTCTAGCATGAAAACTAAATACAGACACAGACTGTGTGTGGAAAATTATTTAAGACTGAGACTTTCTCCAACACAACTTAACATTACAGAGTTAATATTCTATAACAAATAAGGTTTTATATGTGAGATTATGATTTGTGCCCTGGTCCTATAAGAGCTCTTTGTCACTTCCCATGAGGCGGGTTGTGACAAAAACTCACACTCATTCTTATGTTTAATAAATGTATTGTATAGTGTGTGTGTGGCAGGCTTACAATGATGGCAAAAAAACAAATTGGAGAGTGCGCTGGCCCTGGTGCTAGAGGGGGTACACAGCTGGAGGTTGAATGTTTGAAGCGGTACGGGACTATAAAAAGTTTGGGAACCACTGGTGTAGAGAATCATTGTATAATCTAAACTGCTGTGAAGTATTTTTTCAATAACAAAGAATATTGTGTTTTCAGCTGCTTGAAGCTTGGTGTACAAAACTGAAAATTAAAGATGCAGAAACTAAACTTAAGAACGGGAACCATATAAATAGTGCACTTAGAACATATCTACCCCTTCTTAGACTTGCTATCAATGAGAATGATACATCTATTACTAACATTTCTATGTGAATTTGGTCGGGTCACCCAAAAAGTTACATGTTGCAGCTTTAAATTTAGATTTCAGCCAACCTGATCAACAGACAGTGTTGTTCTTCTAGCCACCTAGGTTAAACATGCCTGCTAAATTGACCATATTATCAATGAGTGATACATCAGGTGTTGCTGTTAAAGATCTCCCTACCACCCCCTGCAGGAGAAAGAGGACATAAAGAGAGCAGAGTGCATGTTGGAGCAGGCTGACCGTCTGGGCTGCCGGCAGTTCGTCACGGCAACCGACGTGGTCCGCGGCAACCCTAAGCTAAACTTAGCATACATTGCCAACCTGTTCAACAAGTACCCTGCCCTGAAGAAGCCTGAGAACCAGGACATCGACTGGAGCTCCATCGAGGGTCAGTTTTGGGACCAGACCATAACCCAGTTCCTGAGCATCCCCTCTTCCTGATTATAATATAAACCATATATAGGCCTAAACCAGTGTGTAATGCTGTCTCGGCCACTTCCAGGTGAAACCAGAGAGGAGCGCACCTTCAGGAACTGGATGAACTCACTTGGGGTCAACCCTCGTGTCAACCACCTCTATGTGTAAGTACAGGTCACTCCATATTATTACACACCATTTCCAATCATTTGGAAACCGCACTCATTTAAATTGTGTGTGCATGTTTTACAGGGACATAGATGATGCTTTGGTCATCTTCCAGCTCTATGAGAAGATAAATGTGCCAGTGGATTGGGACAGAGTAAACAAACCCCCTTACTCCAAACTGGGCAGCAACATGAAGAAGGTGAGACTAGGAACAATACGAGTTCTCCCAAAGTGCGATCATGATTAAAACAATCAATTGTACGTTTTTTTTTAAACAATACAAAACATACACATACAGATGCACACAAATATCAACGACATCACACCTACCCAGACCTGCTCACACCCCCATCTCCAGCACCCACATCATTATCCGCCACATAGCCTCAAACTGCACCATTTTGTTTCTCTCCGTCCCCCACGCACTTTCAGCATTTAGAACGTGTTTTACCTTTCCATTGTGTTAACGATGGAGGTTTGGTTGATTTCCAGTTTTTAAGTTTATGTTTTTTTCAAGATGATTGATAAGAAAAGTATCATCCAACCACTCGGGTATCTCACTGCACTTTCATATGCTTGAAATATGCAGACAGATTAAAAGTGCATTTACATTGTAATACTTATGACAGGCAACTTTCTAACTCTGTTGATAACTTTTGGACTTTATAGCATTCACAGAAGGCATTGACTATTGAGTTATTTTTAGTTTTACACTTAATACATGACTCTGTCGCTGTGCTGTAGAATTTGTGAATTTTGTATTTTGTATAATACATTTGATACATTAGTTTAAACTGGAATAAGTGTACATTTTCGTTAACCTGTAATTTTGTTAGATACGTTCCAATATTCCCTCCATTTTGTGCCAATATCAGTTCTTTTTAAGTCTTGGTTCCAATAGATCATTTTTCTAAGAGATTGTCTGTTGGATAGGCTCTCTGCAAAGTTTTGTACAGTGCCTTCGGAAAGTATTCAGACCCCTTGACTTTTTCAAAAAAAAATTAGGTTACAGCCTTATTCTAAAATTCATTAACTTGTTTTCCCCTCCTCATCAATCTATACACAATACCCCATAATGACAAAACAAAAACAGGTTTGCAAATATATTCAAAATAAAAAACGGAAATATCACATTTACATAAGTATTCAGACCTTTTACTCAGTACTTTGTTGAAGGGCATTTGGCAGCGATTACAGCCTTGTGTCTTCTTAGGTATGACTCTACAAGCTTCGCACACCTGTATTTGGGGAGTTTCTCCCATTCTTCTCTGCAGATCATCTCAAGCTCTGACAGGTTGGATGGCGAGCGTTGCTGCACAGCTATTTTCAGGTCTCTCCAGAAATGTTTGATCGGGTTCAAGTCTGGGCACTGGCTGGGCCACTCAAGGACATTCAGAAATTTGTCCCGAAGCCACTCCTGCGTTGTCTTGGCTGTGTGCTTAGGGTCGTTATCCTGTTGGAAGGTGAACCTTCATCCCAGTCTGAGGTCCTGAGCAATCTGGAGCAGGTTTTCATCAACGATCTCTCTGTACCGCTGAAGAAATCCCCACAGCGTGATGCTGCCACTACCATGTTTCACCGTAGGGATGGTGCCAGCTTTCCTCCAGATGTGACACTTGGCATTCAGGACAAAGAGTTCAATTGTTGTTTAATAAGACCAGAGAATCTTGTTTCTCATGGTCTGAGAGTCTTTAGGTGCCATTTGGAAAACTCCAAGCGGGCTTTCATGTGCCTTTTACTGAGGAGAGGCATTTGTCTGGCCACTCCACCATAAAGGCCTGATTGGTGGAGTGCTACAGAGATGGTTGTCCTTCTGTCAGAGAGACCATCGGTCACCTCCCTGACCAAGGCCTTTCTCCCCGATTGCTCAGTTTGGCCGGGCAGCCAACTCTAGGAAGAGTCTTGGTGGTTCCAAACGTATTCCATTTAAGAATGATGGAGGCCACTGTGTTCTTGCGAACCTTCAATGCCTCAGATTTTTTTTGGTACCCTTCCCCAAATCTGTGCCTTGACAAAAATCCTGTCTCAGAGCTCTACAGACAATTCCTTCGACCTCATGGCTTGGTTTTTGCTCTGACAATCACTGTCAACTGTGGGACCTTATATAGACAGGTGAGCGCCTTTCCAAATCATGTCCAATCAATTGAATTTATCACAGGTGGACTCCAATAAAGTTGAAACATCTCAAGGATGATCAATGGAAACAGGATGCACCTAAGCTCAGTTTCGAGTCTCATAACAAAGGGTCTAAATACTAATGTAAATAAGTTATTTCTGTTTTTGCAATTTTTGCAATTTCTAAAAACCTGTTTTGTGTGTAGATTGCTGAGGATTTTTATTTATTTAATCTATTTTAGAATAAGGCTGTAACGTAATAAAATGTGAAAAAAGTCAAGGGGTCTGAATATTTTCCAAAGGCACTGTACAAAACTTTGCAGAGAGAGCCTATCCAACAGATAATCTTTTCCCACGGCACTAGCCTATCATATGAATATCCTTTTCTGACTCAAATAGGATTCCCTCAAGATGGCTCTGACGCCCAAAAGATTTAAAATAGAAATTTCACAAATATGAAACTTTTAAGTTGCATGTTTTTCAAAATATCTACATTGTTCAGTCCAAAATTCCCTTTTAATTATGTCATGGAAATACATGTATTTCCTATTACCAAGTAATTTACGGTGTTTATGCCTTTAGTTTTCCATGTGGACCAATTTATCTGTGAATTCTGAAAAGCTATCCAAGGATTGTTCCACGGGGTTGTGATTTTATGGAGTAATATTGGTTCATGTAGAACACGTTTCATTTTATTCCGTATTGTTATAGTGTTCTTAGCTATGAATATGTTACTGTTCTTAGCTTTATAGACATGTAAAAAGATTCTGGGGATGAGCATGCATGTCTTCAATATGTACCCATTGGTCCTCATTTAACTACAATGAGTATCCAAAACATTAAGAACACCTGCTCTTTCCATGACATATACTGACCAGGTAAATCCAGGTGAAAGCTATGATCCCTTATTGATGTCACTTGTTAAATTCACTTCAATTAGTGTAGATGAAGCGGAGGAGACAGGTTAAATAAGGATTTTTAAACCTTGAGACAATTGAGACAGGAATTGTGTATGTGTGCCATTCAGAGGGTGAATGGGAAAGACAAAATATATAAGTGCCTTTGAACGGGGTATGGCAGTAGGTAAGCGCGCTGGTTTGTGTTAAGAACTGCAACGCTGCTGTTTTTTACACGCTCAACAGTTTCCTGCGTGTTTCAAGAATGGTCCACAACCCAACGGACATCTTGCCAACTTGACAAAACTGTGGAAAACATTGGAGCCAACATGGGCCAGCATCCCTGTGGAATGCTTTCGACACCTTGTATAGTCCATGCCTAGACAAATTGAGGCTGTTCTGCTTATTTGCCCATCTGTTATGACCGAATATACTTTTTTAAAGAATGTCTTCGGTGATGTAATTGGTATTATCCAGAATAAATATAAATACTTTGGGAGCCATGCCATTCTGAAGAGGTTTATTCTACCTGTAAGATTTTAGTAGTTTTTTTAAACCTTTATTTAACTAGGCAAGTCAGTTAAGAACAAATTCTTATTTTACAATGACGGCCTACCCACCTCCACTAACCCGGACGATGCTGGGCCATAGTGCACCGCCCTATGAGACTCCCGATCACGATGTTTGAGTATTCTGAAGATATTTTTAGCAAGGGGGCATTGAGTTTTCAATATTGGCCAGGTATATCAGGAGATCATCTGCAAATAAGTTTAGTTGATATTGCCAATGCTGATACATGTTACATTTGGGTCAAATCAAGTCAAATCAAAATTATTTATATAACCCTTCGTACATCAGCTGATATCTCAAAGTGCTGTACAGAAACCCAGCCTAAAACCCCAAACAGCAAGCAATGCAGGTGTAGAAGCACGGTGGCTAGGAAAAACTCCCTAGAAAGGCCAAAACCTAGGAAGAAACCTAGAGAGGAACCAGGCTATGTGGGGTGGCCAGTCCTCTTCTGGCTGTGCCGGGTGGAGAATATAACAGAACATGGCCAAGATGTTCAAATGTTCATAAATGACCAGCATGGTCGAATAATAATAAGGCAGAACAGTTGAAACTGGAGCAGCAGCACAGTCAGGTGGACTGGGGACAGCAAGGAGTCATCATGTCAGGTAGTCCTGGGGCACGGTCCTAGGGCTCAGGTCCTCCGAGAGAGAGAAAGAAAGAGAGAATTAGAGAGAGCATATGTGGGGTGGCCAGTCCTCTTCTGGCTGTGCCGGGTGGAGATTATAACAGAACATGGCCAAGATGTTCAAATGTTCATAAATGACCAGCATGGTCGAATAATAATAAGGCAGAACAGTTGAAACTGGAGCAGCAGCATGGCCAGGTGGACTAGGGACAGCAAGGAGTCATCATGTCAGGTAGTCCTGGGGCATGGTCCTAGGGCTCAGGTCAGTTGAAACTGGAGCAGCAGCATGGCCAGGTGGACTGGGGACAGCAAGGAGTCATCATGTCAGGTAGTTCTGGGGCATGGACCTAGGGCTCAGGTCCTCCGAGAGAGAGAGAAAGAAGGAGAGAATTAGAGAACGCACACTTAGATCCACACAGGACACCGAATAGGACAGGAGAAGTACTCCAGATATAACAAACTGACCCTAGCCCCCCGACACAAACTACTGCAGCATAAATACTGGAGGCTGAGACAGGAGACAGGTCCTGTCTAAATCGTTCTGAAAGCAGTTCAACTGCCAGGGCAAACAGGAGGCAGGAAAGATGTCTTGTGCATCTTTCTAAAGCAATTTCAGCAATTCATGTATTATTTGTGTAGATTTTTGCATAAGGACATTTATACATATCTTTTTTTAATTGATTATTTCTGCTGGAAAGTTGAACGCTTCCAAAGTTTTGAATAGAAAAGTCCATTCAAGACAGATGAAAAGCCTTTTCTGCATCAACAGACATTATTGATTGTTCTAAGATGATCCTCGTCGTGTCCCGTGTATATATATTTTTATATATTTTTTCTTTGCATATATTTTTAAAATATTTTGAATATTTTTCTTAACCTCAACTTCAACATACTCTCCTGCAATCCGCCTCACCCAATGTGGTATGGATCTGCTATATTCTTTACTTTTGAACCGGATCCCCCAACAGATGCTAGCCAGCTAACTAGCTACTAGCTAGTAGTCAGCCAGCCACTGCTAGCGTTCTTCAGCTAACCTTTAGCCAACAACTCTTGCCAGTCTGCACAGCGCGATTCAAACCAGAGCAAATCGGACTTATTTTTCTCCATATCTCCGGATTCCTACCGCAAGCTCTGAACCTTCTCACCTGGATCATCTCAGCTAGCTAGCTGCTGTCCGAGTGGCCACTCCTGGCTAATGTCTCTGTCCCGAAGCAAGAACCAATTAGCCTGGAGCTAGCCTTTGCCAGGCCCATCTCTCGGCTAGCCGACAGCCACTCCTTGGGCTACAATACCTATTTTGCAAATTGGCCTGGACCCCTTTAACTGCCAACATGGAGCCCCGCCGATCCATCACGACTGGACTACCGACGTAATCTGCCCAAGGGGGGTTTTCAACTGGCTCCTCCGTCGCGACGTTCACGGAATGCACTAGCAGCGGCCCGCAGCTGTCTAGAGCATATCGGACTGTGAGCTGAAGAGACCCATCGGACAAATTATTTGGCCACAATAACTATTTTGCCAATTGGCATTGACCCTTTTACCACACGGAGCCCTGCTGATCTTTCACGACTGGTCTACCGACGTAACAGCACGAGGGGGCTACAACAGACTTCTTCTGTCATGACGTCCCTCTAAAGCCCTTCTGCTAGCTTGCTAGGGCCTGCCCGCTAGCTGTCTGATTTGCCGTGTTTCCATACCCCCCCAAACTACTCACTGGACCCCTATGATCACTCGGCTACGCATGCCTCTCCCTAATGTCAATATGCCTTGTCCATCACTGTTTTGGATAGTGATTATTGCCTTATTTCACTGTAGAGCATCTAGCCTTGCGCAATACGCCTTAGCTAACCCTTTAGTTCCACCTCCCACACATGCGGTGACCTCACCTGGTTTAAATGATGTTTCTAGAGACAATTTCTCTCTCATCGTCACTCAATGCATAGGTTTACCAACACTGTATTCACATCCTACCATACCTTTGTCTGTACATTATGCCTTGAATCTATTCTACCATGCCTAGAAACCTGCTCCTTTAACTCTCTTTTCCGAACGTACTAGACGATCAGTTCTTATAGCCTTTAGCCATACCCTTATCCTACTCCTCTTCTGTTCCTCTGGTGATGTAGAGGTTAGACCAGGCCCTGCAGTGCCTAGCTCCGCTCCCATTCCCCAGGCACTCTCATTTGTGGACTTCTGTAACTGTAAAAGCCTTGGTTTCATACATGTTAACATTAGAAGCCTCCTCCCTAAGTTTGTTTAATTCACTGCTTTAGCACACTCTGCCATCCCGGATGTCATAGCCGTGTCTGAATCCTGGCTCAGGAAGACCACCAAAAACCCTGAATTTTCCATCCCTACTATAACATTTTCAGACAAGATAGAAGTGCCAAAAGGGGCGGAGTTGCAATCTACTGCAGAGATAGCCTGCAGAGTTCTGTCTTACTATCCAGGTCTGTGCCCAAACAATTTGAGCTTCTACTTTTAAAACTCCACCTTTCCAGAAACAAGTCTCTCACCGTTGCTGCTTGCTATAGACCACCTTTTGGCCCAGCTGTGCCCTGGACACTATATGTGAATTGATTGCCCCCCATCTATCTTCAGAGCTCGTACTGTTAGGTGACCTAAACTGGGACATGCTTAACACCCCGGCCATCCTACAAGCTAAGCTTGATGCCCTCAATCTCAACCAGGATCTCAGCGATTACTGCATCATTGCCTGCATCCGTAATGGGTCTGCGGTCAAATGACCACCCCTCATCACTGTCAAACGCTCCCTAAAACACTTCAGCGAGCAGGCCTTTTTAATCGACCTGGCCCGGGTATCCTGGAAGGATATTGACCTCATTCCGCCAGTAGAGGATGCCTGGTTATTCTTTAAAAGTGCTTTCCTCACCATCTTAATAATAAGGAACACTCTAGACCGGACTGCCCTTGACCAGCACAAAAACATCCTGAGGTGTTCTGTATTAGCATCGAAAAGCCTACGCGATATGCAACTTTTCAGGGAAGTTAGGAACCAATATACACAGGCATTTAGGAAAGCAAAGGCTAGCTTTTTCAAACAGAAATTTGCATCCTGTAGCACAAACTCCAAAAAGTTCTGGGACACTGTAAAGTCCATGGAGAATAAGAGCACCTCTTCCCAGCTGCCCACTGCACTGAAGCTAGGAAACACTGTCACCACCGATAAATCCACGATAATTGAGAATTTCAAGAAGCATTTTTCTACGGCTGGCCATGCTTTCCACCTGGCTACCCCGGTCAACAGCCCTGCTCCCCCCACAGCAACTTGCCCAAGCCTCAACATTTGTCCTTCACCCAAATCTAGATAGCTGATGATCTGAAAGAGGTGCAAAATCTAGACCCCAACAAATCAGCCGGGCTAGACAATCTGGACCCTCTCTTTCTAAAATGATCTGCCAAAATTATTGTAACCACTATTACTAGCCTGTTCAACCTCTCTTTCGTATCCCCAAAGATTGGAAAGCTGCCGTGGTCATCCCCCTCTTCAAAGGAGAGACACTCTGAACCCAAACTGCTACAGACCTATAGTTATCCTACCCTGCCTTTCTAAGGTCTTCAAAAGCCAAGTTAACAAACAGATCACCGACCATTTCGAATCCCATCGTACCTTCTCCGCTATGCAATCTGGTTTACGAGCTGGTCATGGGTGCACCTCAGCCACGCTCAAGGTCCTAAACGATATCATAACTGCCATCAATAAGAGACAATACTGTGTAGCTGTATTCATCAACCTGGCCAAGGCTTTCGACTCTGTCAATCACCACATTCTTATCGGCAGACTCAACAGTCTTGATTTGTGAAATGACTGTCTCGCTGGTTCACCAACTACTTCTCAGACAGAGTTCAGTGTGTCAAATTAGAGGGCCTTGTTGTCTGAACTTCTGGCAGTCTCTATTGGGGTGCCACAGGGTTCAATTTTCGGGCCGACTCTTTTCTCTGTATACATCAATGATGTCGCTCTTGCTGCTGGTGATTCTCTGATCCACCTCTACTCAGATGACACCATTCTGTATACTTCTGTTCCTTCTTTGGACACTGTGTTAACTAACCTTCAGACGAGCTTCAATGCCATACAATTGTCCTTCCGTGGCCTCCAACTGCTCTTAAATGCAAGTAAACTAAATGCATGCTCTTCAACCAATCGCTGCCCAGACCTGCCCGCCTGTCCAGCATCACTACTCTGGACGGTTCTGAATATGTGGACAACTACAAATACCTAGGTGTCTGGTTAGACTGTAAACTCTCCTTCCAGACTCACATTAAGCATCTCCAATCCAAAATTAAATCTAGAATCGGCTTCCTATTTTGCAACAAAGCATCCTTCACTCATGCTGCCAAACATACCCTCGTAAAACTGACTATGCGACTGATCCTTGACTTCGGCAATGTCATTTACAAAATAGCCTCCAACACTCTACTCAGAAAATTGGATGCAGTCTATCACAGTGCCATCCGTTTTGTCACCAAAGCCCCATATACTACCCACCACTGCGACCTGTATGCTCTCGTTGGCTGGGCCTCGCTTCATATTCATTGCCAAACCCACTGGCTCCAGGTCATCTATAAGTATTTTGCTAGGTAAAGCCCCACCTTATCTCAGCTCGTAGCGCGTGCTACGGGTGGGTGCTGCTATGGTGACCAGTGAACTGAGATAAGGCGGGGCTTTACCCAGCAAAAGACTTATAGATGACCTGGAGCCAGTGGGTTTGGCTGTAGCGTGTGCTACAGGTGGGTGCTGCTATGGTGACCAGTGAGCTAGTTACACCCAAAGCCAATTCCTCTTTTGGCTGCCTTTCCTTCCAGTTCTCTGCTGCCAATGATTGGCACGAACCTCAAAAATCACTGAAGTTGGAGACTCATATCTCTCTAACTAACTTTAAGCACCAGCTGTCAGAGCAGCTTACAGATCACTGCACCTGTACATAGCCCATCCAACTACCTCATCCCCATGCTGTTGTTTATTTTATTTTGCTCCTTTGCACCCCAGTATCTCTACTTGCACACTCATCTTCTGCACATCTATCACTCCAGTGTTTAATTGCTATAATTGTAATTATTTTGCCACTGGCCTATTTATTGCCTTACCTACCTTATTTGCACACACTGTATATAGACTTTTTGTATTGTACTATTGACTGTATGTTTATTAATTCCATGTGTAACTCTATGTTTGTGTCACACTGCTTTGCTTTATCTTGGCAAGGGCGCAGTTGTAAGTGAGAACCTGTTCTCAACCAGGTTAAATAAAGGTGAAAAAATATATATATTAAATTGATAAATGTATATTGTTTTTCA
Organism: Oncorhynchus gorbuscha; assembly: GCF_021184085.1. Taxonomy (NCBI): domain Eukaryota; kingdom Metazoa; phylum Chordata; class Actinopteri; order Salmoniformes; family Salmonidae; genus Oncorhynchus; species Oncorhynchus gorbuscha. Next base: position 97,070,718 of record NC_060173.1, read on the forward strand.
GCGTATTATATTAAACTGAAACATGTTATTGTGTTTGTTTAAATGTCTATTCTTAATAAACTCTGTTTGATTGATATGGATCAAGTCTGGTAAGACTTTTCCCATTCTATTGCTTATGAGTTTTGTTATTTTTTTGTCACAATTTATTAAACTTACAGGTCTGTAATCAGCAGTGGACTCTCCAGATTATCCTGGTTTTAATATAACTGAAAACCCTTTTTGATACATGGAACTAGATGCACTGAATTGAGTGACCTGTGTTGTCATTTGTGAAATAAGGGTGATACTTTGTCCCAAAATGTTAAATAGAATTCTATGAGAAAGCTGTCCATGCAAACATTTTAACAGTATCTAATATTTGTTTGAGGGGTGATGTGTTTTTAGTAATATTTTTTTCTCTGCTGATAATTGCTTCAGGGTTGTTGAGTCTAAGAAGGTTGTAGGATCAGTCCAAATGTTGTTTATTTCTGATTTATATAGATTTTCATAGAAGCTTTTCAATTGATTGACTGATTGATTGATTGTGTTTGTCTGTTCCAGTTGGAGAACTGTAACTATGCAGTGGAGCTGGGGAAGAAGGAGGCCAAGTTCTCCCTGGTTGGCATCGCTGGACAGGACCTGAATGAAGGCAACAGAAAACTCACCCAGGCCCTGCTGTGGCAGCTGATGAGGAGGTAATGCAACAGAATACTGTTAAAATGCTTTAGATTATACATTTTTCCTGTTCCGGTCATGTGATCAGGAAAAATCCCTATGCAGGCCCAATGCATACTCCATAATTCCACATTTAGAAGGATCCATCTCTTTCTCTCAGGTACACACTGAACATTCTGGAGGAGCTTGGTGATGGGCAGAAGGTGAATGACGACACCATCGTCACCTGGGTCAACGATACACTCACACAGGCTGGCAAAGGCACCATCTCTGGATTCAAGGTAGGCTGTACCTCTGCTGTTTAATATTTTCCTGACCATGGTACCTTTTTTGACGTTCTAGACTTCATTTAGTCACTAAGCAGTAAAGAAAATACAAATACAGCACCCTCCACAGCAATAGCTCAGTGTGTGTGTGTGTGTGTGTGTGTCTGTGCCTCTGTAGGATGGGTCCATTGCCACCAGTATGCCAGTCCTGGACCTGATTGATGCCATCCAGCCAGGCTCTATCCGCTATGATCTAATCAAAGTGGAGGACCTGACTGAGGAGGAGAAGCTCAATAACGCCAAGTACGTACTATGTGATGATAATCAAATTTAGGTATGAGCTTGATGAAAGAGAGGAAACGTTCAAGTTAACAGATGTAAAGATATCCCCACTAACACATCTCCTCTTAATCCTACCTGTTGTCAGATATGCCATCTCCATGGCTAGGAAGATCGGAGCGCGGGTGTACGCCCTGCCTGAGGACCTGGTGGAGGTCAAACCTAAGATGGTGATGACGGTGTTCGCCTGCCTGATGGCCCGGGGCATGAAGAGGGTGTAGGGGTCACGACACCATAGAACACATCACCTGAAGCTGTTATCAGCACAACAACCAGAATCAGGGAAAAGAGGATACTAGCTCACAAGACAATTTCAATAATATAGCTAGTATATCAGGAAATCAGGGATTCAAAACTCAGGCCTAATATAGCAAAGAGCAGATAAAAATAGATAATACTAGAAATATACCACAGATATCAGAAAGTCGAGCATCTTATTTTGATACGAGATTAAGCTCTTTCTAACTTTACTTTTTATTTCTTTAATTGATGCTATTAATGATATGGTTTTCAATTTTAATTAGAGACCATTTTGCTTTCAGACTGAAAATAAAGACATCAGGGAAAATGATGATTTTTTTTTGTATTAAAAAATAATGTTGTTACTTGGTTTTGTTCACACGCATTGTAATACACATACTCTACACCTGTACAGTATGAGCAGTCTACTTACAAATATTTGTTCTGCATTAAGAATTTACTCATGTGATAAACGATCTAGTTCACTTAAAAACTAAGAACACATTCAAAACAGAACCCACCAATCCTATATTTGCATGTACAGTATTACTCACTATAGAAAATATAAGCCAAAAACCCAGATGATTCATCACATATCCATTTAATGAAACAAAACCGACAAGCTTCAATCTCTGAAGGGGAAAAAAAAACACAGTTTCAAAATGAATTTTCAAAATATCTTTGTCCAGAAAAGAGAGGGGAAGAACAGTAACTGAGTTCAAACCTGACTCCAGGTGGGTACTGGTGAGGTCGTGAGGATTGTCTGGCTGTTTATACAGCCTTGGTCAGTATCTCTTGGTTGGTGCGCTATTTAGCGGACAGTGCCTCTGTGGGCTTACTCCCTTGGGGTGTTATTTGGCAGGTCAGGCTAGTGCCACGTTCTCTATGTACTGTTATTTGGCCGGTTTCGCCTCAGGGGGTGTTTCTCCTGTATCTAGGGTCTTGAGAAGGCGGAAGAGGCCAGCTGCCTCACGTATACGGCTGAACTCAATGCAGAAGGCCTGCACCTCGATGAACAGGTCCTGCACATTGATGATCTTGTTCCGGATCAGAGACTGTAGGAACACACACACCAGGCGCACCAAGCGGTTCTGCCAATGGAAACAGATAGGTTTTACACAGACACATCTGGAACACTGGAAAACACAGTGGAGAATTGACTAACATTAGTAGTGAACAGTCACCTTGAACGGGGACAACCCACAAATTAACTCCCTGTTACAATTTTCTGAGAATGGAAATGGCATGCATCCTCCTGTAAGACAAGCTTTTCAATGTGACTGACAGGTCAAACAGTAAGCTACAGGCTCCTGCCATGGCCCTTCCACAGTCCTCGTTACCTGCATGTACTTGTCTTTGATCTGTTCACATGTGGAGATACAGTTGGAGATGTACAGATGAATGAACTCTGGTGGGAGGTCCACAGCAGTTGTCAGCCTGTGCACACAAAGAATAACCTCATAAATAAACAGAAAAATAAACATTTTAAAACTATACCTATATTGAAAACTGATTCAACTGACAACTGAATTGTATAAATCAAATTCTATCCAAAGTCCCCACCTGTTGACCACCTCCATGGAGTGCAGGGACATGTCCATGTTGACCAGGACAGAGAAGTACTCAGTGATCTGGCTGGACTGCATTAGTTTGAGCAGCATCTCAATGGCCACCAGAGGGTTGTTCTCCACCAGGTCGGGCAGCTTGGCCGGGGTCAGACCGATGTGGTACACCAGTTTAGGATCCTTTTCCAGCTCACCCAGGAGCTGTAGGGAAAGAGGCAGCAATATTAAGAGAGACATTCAGGTTGAATTCACGAATGAAGGTTAAGGATATTTGAAATGTATAAAATACAGTTTTGAGTAGACAGTGTACCTGTCTACTCACCTGTGACTGCTGCTGGGCAGACAGCGGGCTCTTGAATGCCTTGGCCATGATGCGTTTGATCTCCACGCCCGTGCTGTTCTTTACACACATAGAGCGGTCCCACTGCACACTGTGGTCTGGCTCCGTGGGGTTCAGCCACGCCAGCTCGTCTTCACACACGTGCAGCGGAGGGGGCGGCCGGATAAACTCCGGACGGAAGTGACCTGGGGAGAGGGAGGGTCACAGGTAGCTGTTACAGAATGGGTATGTGGCTTGGCTTACGTGATACTTGGGATATCCTATATACACTCAGGGGCCCGTTTATTAGGTACACCACCCAGTTCACAAAAATGGTTCGCTCCTACAGACAGTGTGTCACATGGCCATGGCTTGCTATATAAAGCAAGCAGACAGACACCGAGGCATTTAGTAACTGTTCAATTGAACATTAGAATGTGCAAAATGAGTTCCCTAAACGACGTTGAGAGTGGTTTGATAGTCGGTGCCAGGCACGCTCGTTCCAGTATCTCAGAAATGTCCGGCCTCCTAGGCTTTCACACACGACAGTGTCTAGGGATTACAGAGAATGGTGCGACAAACAAAAAACACGTGGTAGTCCTGTGGGCGAAAACAGCTTGTTGATGAGAATAGCAAGATTCGTGCAAGCTAACAGGCGGGCCACAAACAGTCAAATAATGGCGCAGTACAACAGTGGTGTGAAGAAGGGCATCTCGGAAGGCACAACTCGTCGGTCCTTTTCACGGATGAGCTATTGCAGCAGACGACCACACCGGGTTCTACTCCTATTAGCTAAAAAGAAGAAGCGGCTCCAGTGGGCACGCGATCACCAACACTGGACAATTGAGGAGTGGAAAAACATTGCTTTGTCTGGCGAATCCCAGTTCCTGTTGAGTCATACTGACGGCAGAGTCAGGATTTGTCGTAAGCAGCATGAGTCCATAGCCCCATCTTGCCTGGTGTCAACGGTGCAGGCTGGTGGCAGTGGTGTAATGGTGTGGAGAATGTTTTCCTGGCACACGTTAGGTCTCTTGATACTAATTGAGCTACTACATGATTCTATATGTGTTATTTCATAGTTTTGATGTTTTCACTATTAGAAAATAATGAAAAACCCTTACATGAGTAGGTGTGTCCAAACTTTTGACTGGTACTATATGTCCTCCATAAACATAACTTTTAGACTCATAACATCATGATTGATTAAACACTCCACTTACTCTCCAGTGCAGGTCGAGGCCCAGTGACCAGGGACTCTGTGATCTGATTGGCCACTGAGCTGTCAAACCCAGAGTTGGAGGAATCTGGGTCCGGGTCACTGAGGATACTGGGGAAGCTGGCCTTACTCTGGGTGGGTAGCTCTGACTGGCGCTCTGCGGGGTCAAGAAGAGAGAAAGAGATAAGATAGTTTACATATTAAGTGTTAGAAATGCAGCATAATAAAGTGTAAAGAACTGTCTGTTGTACTACAGTTAGGATATGAGAGGTGTTATGTCTCAACACAGGCAAATAGCTATTTTTGAGCTGCCTAAAATTCTTGAGGTTCTATAACCATCCTTAATACAACAACCATGAGTGCATACATTTTGGTTCAGTACCTGCCAAGGCCAACTGCAGCCCACTAATGTCTATGGACTGTGGCATGTTCCCCATGTCCATGCATGACACCTGTCTGGGGGTCTTCTTGAAGAGTTCCCTTGGAGGTGCCAGCATCAGCTGGGAGAGGAAGAACTTCTCAGGCTGTGTTATGGGTGGCAAGAATCCTGTGGACAGTAAAATGATCAGTAAGTACTTGAAATGTCAATGTTCAGCATAGACCTGGGTTGAGACATTACTTGTGGATGAAAGAAACACACACTTTTAACAATACTTATCACTATGCACACTGATAGGAGTCTAGACACACTCACCTGACAGTTGTTTCTCCTGTTCCTCCCCAACTGGTGAAGGGTTCAGCAAGTGAGCAAAGACAGCGGCAAAGGGGTTGGCGGCAAGAGGCTCTGTGCGGTACATCTCCCAGAGAAGGTAGAGGGCGGTGAGGCGCTGGGCAGAGCTGGGCAGAAGATCTGGCTGTTGCAGCAGCATCACCAACACCGAACCCACTCGGAAATGTTCGGCCTTTGCGAAGTAATGATGAAACGCGGTTGACAGACTTTCGAAAGTGTTGGTGCAAGCTTCCTCAGAGATGATTCCCAAGAGGTTGGACAGCTCCTTCGGGGCGAGTGTCATTTTTCCTATGTGTAGTGGGGGCTACAGTAACAAGCTGCTAGCTTTTAGCTACGTGACTAAAATGATCAATCACTGCTTGCTATTAGTCTTTAATAATTACAGGTAAATAGCATTATTCAGTTCATACTAAAAAAATTAAAAATAAGCTCGTTACATTTCCATTAACTCCACCGGAGTGCAGATGTGGACAGCTAGGTAACGTTAACAATTAACGTTAGTAAATGTTATTAGCTCTTGCTAGTTAGCTTGCTAGTTTGTCAGTAAAGACTAAAGTCATTATAAAACAAATGTATACATCTTAACAATATCGACCTTGGTCAAAAAATGTACATAACAATCTTAATGATCTAAAATCATTCATTTGCTTATTGTCAAAGGTTGAATAAGAAGTAAATTAGCTAGCTTTTCTTAGCTGTCAAATTTTTCAGCAGTTTCCACTTCGTTCACAACATTGGAGCGTAGAGTTTTGACCTTTGACACGACCCCGGTAACAACGTGCATTCTGGGACATATAGTACAGTAGATTATTCGTGTTTTGTGCTTGCTCTGGACCTTTCGGGGCTACAACAACACTTGTCTACAGATTACAGGTAATGCATTTGTTACAAATTGTGTGTCAATTAATTTTAGTTTGCAAACACACTGCAACAAATGACGTATGTTATTATTAACGACGCGGATGTGAACCTACTATTCTCTTTAGTGCCCACAAGCCTTTGCAACTTCCTTTCCGACATTTCTCGGGCAGTGTGAGTATTGTTTTGTGAAATTTGTTTTAATTATCCAACTTCATCCTGGCCCTGTGCTTATCTAGTCCATCGTTTTCCTCACATAATTACAATATGAGACACTGAACTCCTTAAACGATGTAATTGCGATGGGTTATGCTCAAATTATTAATTGGAAATGTATATGGAAATGTGTAGCCACCAGTATGCTAACCAGTAGTCAGCTAAACGAAGCTATTCTGTCACAAATGTCTCGGTTATAGAGCGCATTCGTGCTATGTTTAACGTTTTGTCTGAGGCCCACAATTTCTGGTTCACAGTTTTTTGTCAATGTGCAATCACAGTGAAACCAGCTAATTAGATCAAAATATGCCGGCATCATTAGCAAGCTGAAGTTGGCCATAGTACCTGGCGTCACCAGACAAAATTGCCATATCAACACCTGGCTCAATTGTTATCCGAGGCGGGTTCTGTAGCAAAAGTTTTGCAACGAAAACCTGAGTTTCTATTGGACATTCAGGTAGGTTTGGTAAACGGTTTCCGTTTCAAAAACGTTTTGAATCCAACTAATGAATACACCACAGGTAAACCCATGACATATATTTTATATAGTAACTTACTGTACCATTACACTTCACTTGTCGCTGTTTACTTTCATGGCAAAGCATAACCAGTCAAGTAGCCACAAGCTCAGTCAGTGGATTGGTAGAAATGCCACACTGTAGTGAGTCAAATAAACAGTGGACACTAAAGAAATGCGTGTCTTCCAAGCTGAATGTAAGTGAGCTAAAGGTTTATCAATGTTTTATGTTATGTATTTTCATAGATGGCGCCAAACAAGAAAGGAGGTGAAAAAAAGAAGGGGCGTTCTGCCATCAACGAGGTTGTGACCAGGGAGTACACGGTCAACATCCACAAGCGCATACATGGCGTGTGAGTACACTGACTGGGGCCATGACACCACTACGCTACTGTTGAGTTATGAAAGTTGGTTCTCTGCACTAGGTTTTCATGAAGTGCTCTATGTTTACTTCCGCTTGCAAGATGTCTTTGCTGATGTGATTGCTGTTCTTTGCTGGATAGTCAATTTTCTGGGCTGTAGCACTAAACAAGTAGTTTTAACAGTTGTCGGGGGTCTTTTGCTCAAATGCAAGTAGGAAGTCTCACCTTGACCGATTGGGCAAGTGCCTTTCAGACCTTAATCTCATCAGGCATATCAGGAGTATGTTTGGGGGTTTCCTAAAGATTATGATCAGAAAAATGTTAATTTATTTGTGTGAAGAAATGCCATATACACGTTATTGCCTGCCTTTCACTTACCAGAAAGATCAGTTCTGGAATTATTTTATGTTGGTTGTCAGTAGAAGAAAAAAATCACTAGGCTCCGCTTGCCCAACTGCCATAAATGCCGTACATTTTCTGTCTTATTATTTTTTTTTTTATGGGGTAGAACGAGATCAGTTTTAGGTTACTGGAATAATTTGCAGTTTGGTTGTTTTCGCTGAATTTTGTAATTAGATTTGTATCACATGTCCAATATGGCAACCTATGGCAACTCAACTAGCGCAACTGCTTAGTTCACTTGCAATAGGGAAACTCTTAATGTCCAGCCTTGCCTCAATGTAAAGTGCTAATGCATTTAGCATTGGTTTGATTTTGTACATGCTGTATGCTGATCCCTGTGGGAAAGAGGTGCCAATGTTATTGGGCTTAGGCTGCTGAAAATGTTGTGACTCTACTTTTTGAGGTGTGGCTGGAGAAGAACAGCTTATGCTGTGTAGTTAATTGTTGGATGCTTGTTTTGAAATGCAATTAGGGGCATAGTCATCAGTAGGGCTGCAATATTTTTTTCCATGGCAAAAATGAAAACACGAAGCAGAGCTAACTATTTGGTCCTTTAAAAACCTGCTGTATGTAAAATATGATGTTCTATATCTTATACAGTGACTTGCAAAAGTATTTGGCCCCCTTGAACCTTGCGACCTTTTGCCACATTTCAGGCTTCAAACATAAAGATATAAAACTGTATTTTTTTGTGAAGAATCAACAAGTGGGACTCAATCATGAAGTGGAACAACATTTATTGGATATTTCAAACTTTTTTAACAAATCAAAAACTGAAAAGTTGGGCGTGCAAAATTATTCAGCCCCCTTAAGTTAATACTTTGTAGCGCCACCTTTTGCTGCGATTACAGCTGTAAGTCGCTTGGGGTATGTATGTCTCTATCAGTTTTGCACATCGAGAGACTGAATTTTTTTCCCATTCCTCCTTGCAAAACAGCAGTTTTCAGTTCTTTCCACGGATTCTCGATTGGATTAAGGTCTGGACTTTGACTTGGCCATTCTAACACCTGGATATGTTTATTTTTGAACCATTCCATTGTAGATTTTGCTTTATGTTTTGGATCATTGTCTTGTTGGAAGACAAATCTCCGTCCCAGTCTCAGGTCTTTTGCAGACTCCATCAGGTTTTCTTCCAGAATGGTCCTGTATTTGGCTCCATCCATCTTCCCATCAATTTTAACCATCTTCCCTGTCCCTGCTGAAGAAAAGCAGGCCCAAAACATGATGCTGCCACCACCATGTTTGACAGTGGGGATGGTGTGTTCAGGGTGATGAGCTGTGTTGCTTTTACGCCAAACATAACGTTTTGCATTGTTGCCAAAAAGTTCAATTTTGGTTTCATCTGACCAGAGCACCTTCTTCCACATGTTTGGTGTGTCCCCCAGTGGCTTGTGGCAAACTTTAAATGACACTTTTTATGGATATCTTTAAGAAATGGCTTTCTTCATGCCACTTCCATAAAGGCCATATTTGTGCAATATACGGATGATTGTTATCCTGTGGACAGTCTCCCACCTCAGCTGTAGATCTCTGCAGTTCATCCAGAGTGATCATGGGCCTCTTGGCTGCATCTCTGATCAGTCTTCTCCTTGTATGAGCTGAAAGTTTAGAGAGACGGCCAGGTCTTGGTAGATTTGCAGTGGTCTGATACTCCTTCCATTTCAATATTATTGCTTGCAGACTGCTCCTTGGGATGTTTAAAGCTTGGGAAATCTTTTTGTATCCAAATCCGGCTTTAAACTTCTTCACAACAGTATCTCGGACCTGCCTGGTGTGTTCCTTGTTCTTCATGATGCTCTCTGCGCTTTTAACGGACCTCTGAGACTATCACAGTGCAGGTGCATTTATACGGAGACTTGATTACACACAGGTGGATTGTATTTATCATCATTAGTCATTTAGGTCAACATTGGTTCATTCAGAGATCCTCACTGAACTTCTGGAGAGAGTTTGCTGCACTGAAAGTAAAGGGGCTGAATAATTTTGCACGCCCAATTTTTCAGGTTTTGATTTGTTAAAAAAGTTTGAAATATCCAATAAATGTCGTTCCACTTCATTATTGTGTCCCACTTGTTGTTGATTCTTCACAAAAAAATACAGTTTTATATCTTTATGTTTGAAGCAGGAAATGTGGCAAAAGGTCGCAAAGTTCAAGGGGGCCAAATACTTTCGCAAGGCACTGTAAATAAATGTGACTAGATGACAACAGGAGAACATTTAGGTAAAACCGCTGTTCTATGCTTTGGTTGATGGATAGTATAATTCGTTGCAACATTTCTGATGGACAGACAGAAAGACCTTCCCACAACGCACTACTCAAATTGAATTTGTCTGGTTTGAATGCACGCTAATGGCTTTCCTTGTTATGTTGCCTTTGCTTGCTTTGACAAGTGATACTTTGTATCAACTTCTTTTGATAATTCAGTGCAGTGTTTGGTGATGCAACTAACATTGCTGCTGGTTCCTGTGTCCCTTCAGCTCCTTTAAGAGGAGGGCACCTCGTGCTCTCAAGGAGATACGAAAGTTCGCCATGAAGGAGATGGGAACCCCTGACGTGCGTATCGATACTCGCCTGAACAAGGCTGTGTGGACCAAGGGGGTGAGGTAAGCAAACCCTTGTTTCTTACATCAGAGGCCACAAGCTTTTCTGAACCAGGGACCAGCTGGCTATGGACTTTCCTTGATGATCTGCTCAATTTGAAAACTAATACTTGATAACTGTCATCTAACACTCTGGGGGACCATGAGTTTCAGGTACAGTCTACTACATTTATATGACATTTAGCAGACGCTTTTATCCAAAGCGACTTACAGTCATGTGTGCATACATTCTACGTATGGGTGGTCCGGGGAATTCAACCCACTACCCTGGCGTTACAAGCGCCATGCTCTACCAACTGAGCTACAGAAGGACCGTGTTAATGTTAATGCTGTGGCTGCAAGGAGTGTTGTGATGACATACACTTAATAACTTGAATATGAACCAGACTATGCTAAATTCTGAAGTCTTTGCAGCCTTGTCAAATTCAGTGCTTCCTCTACATTGGACTGTACTGGCCAGAATGGCTGCCACAGTGAAACTGTAGTTCATGGGCCTCACATTCCTTTTCTATGGATGTTGGGGATATATTTGTGCTATAGACAAGTTGATTTCAGTGATACACATTCTGTCAAATGTTTTAAGTCTAAGGGATAGTTGAGCATCAGGATTTCTGTGTCTCTCTCCCCATCCATCTCTAGGTCAAATAAAAAACCACTCTCCCTCATATCTGCTTTATGTAGTATTGTCCCAATATCAAATGATAGAGGCTAGTTACACCAACACCTGACCAGTCAGTGCTGGCTTTAGAGAACTGATATCCTGGTATTCTTGGCAATGGGTGTAGAGTTGGTGCAAATAGTACAAGTTGATGCCTGTATAAATTGTTCTGCAATGCCATGCACTTAGATGCAATGCACTAAAACTAAGAAAGTTTCTTCATGCCAACTGATCATTTCTGTTATTTCAGGAATGTCCCATACCGTATGCGTGTGCGCCTGTCAAGGAAGCGCAATGAAGATGAGGACTCTCCCAATAAACTGTATACCCTCGTCACATACGTCCCTGTCACGACATACAAAGGTAAGCCCAATACCTGCTTGACCGTGTGCTGTGCTGACTAGTATCCAGAAGTGTACCCTGACATTTCTGAGGTTGGTGATCTGGTGTGTTTGAAATTAGCTATACTTTTGTAACCGACAAGGTGCAAAATATCCCTGTGTGGGTGACACTGAAGAATAAGTTGTGGCAGCCTTATTTTCAGTTCATCTGCATGCAAATGGGTATACAAAGTAGAGGATCTGTGAACTTCGGTCAGAGTGAGTTCTGTGCTGTCATTTTCCTTATTTGCCTGTTAAAGACTTGACTGATTTTGATTTTTCTTTCCTCTACAGGTCTGCAGACAGTCAATGTGGATGAGAACTAATTATTCATTGGTGTGGAAATACATTTATAAGACTGCAGTGTTGGATTACATACAAGTTTATATAATCACTAATTGGGATTCTTGATGGAGCAATTTTATGCTTACATAGTTTCAAGTTTTATTAGTTGTATGTATGGGATACACATGGTATACACCACGTCCAATGAAATGCTTACATGAAAATAAATTATTTCTAGAGAGTCTGTCTGGTATAGTGTTTGGATATACACTGAACAAAAATATTAACACAACATGCAATAATTTCAAAGGTTTAACTGAGTTACAGTTCATGTAAGGATATCAGTCAACTGTAATAAATCTGTATATTCATAAGATTATGCATCTGTTGGTCCCAACGGTGTGGATCAGAAAACTATGACCACCATTTGCCTCATGCAGTGCGACGCATCTCCTTCGCATAGAGTTGATCAGGCTGTTGATTGTGGCCTGTGGAATGTTGTCCCACTCTTCAATGGCTGTGCGAAGTTGCCTGATATTTGCAGGAACTGGAACACACTGTTGATCCAGAGCATCCCAAACATGCTCAATGAGTGGCATGTCTTGTGAGTATGCAGGCCATGGAGGAACTGGGAAGATCTCAGTTTCCAGGAATTGTGTACAGATCCTTTTGACATAGGGCTGTGCATTATCTTGCTGAAACATGAGGTGATGGTGGTGGATGAGTGGCATGACAATGCGCCTCAGGATCTCATCATGGTATCTCTGTATTCAAATTGCCATCAATAAAATGCAATTGTGTTTGTTGTCCATACCATAACCCCACCGCCACCGGGCACAACGTTGACATAAACAAACTACAATGCCATACATGCTGTCTGTGCGGTACAGTTGGAAACTGGGATTCATCTGTGACGAGCACTTCTCCAGTGGACATCGAAAGTGAGCATTTGCCCACAAGTCGGTTACAACGCCAAACTGCAGTCAAGTCAAAACCCTGGTGAGGACAAAGATGAGAATTTCCAATACTTTTTCAGACAGTTTGTGTAGAAGTTCTTCAATTGTGCAAACCCACAGTTTCATCAGATGGCTGGACTCAAGACGGTCCCGCAGGTGAAGAAGCCAGATGTGGAGGTTCTGGGCTGTCACGGTTACACATGGTCTGCGGTTGTGAGGCCGGTTGGACATACTGCCAAATTCTCTAAAATGGAGTTGGCTTATGGTAGAGAAATTGGCAAATTCTGTCAATAGCTCTGGTGGACATTCCATTACACAATGGGCTTGAGGGTCTAAAATCTCCTTAGTGAATCAATCTTTGAAAGACAGAACAAGACATGGATGAGGCATATTGTTTTAATGATTTACAAACAAACCATGTTTGACTGCAGCAGACATTAAATTGATGTTAAAGAATTTATCAAAGGTCCCATTTATAATGCACCTCAAGTGTATTCAGTGCACTAAAAATGTTTTGTAAAAATAAAAAGGTGCATCAGTGAACTGGACAGTCAGGTCCTGGAATAACCCAAAGCTAAATGTCATTACTGATTTTATTGGCAAAATAAAAAGTTCTCTGTATAGACCCATTTAACAAAATCTGAGGCACAGCGGTATCGTTTGTAGTTGGTATCTCAACTGATTTTGAGAAGGTGTAGGACTTTGGTCTATAATACAAATACTGGTCAATAACACTTGAATTAAGAAATATGCTTGGTAGAATAACAGGCTCAAACAGTTACAGAACACTTAGGAATTCTTAAAGAACAAAATACATTAATTAGATCGATACAGGACAAAATAAAGTACATTTACAATGTTGCACACAAAGGTGACATTCCAACGTTCCATTATTGTATGACAAACATTGCGCAGTAAATAAAGGCAAAAAATATTTGGCAGGAAAATAACACTTGTCTGCTCTCCTTGAGGTTGGAAGATATGGCAAACAAGATCCTGCCTAGGCTGTATTACCAACCACGCAGCCAATGTCATATTTGAATTTGTTCCCATTTCATAGACTGGATGAAGGAAAATGAAAATGTCTACAAATACTGAGAAATGTTAATATCCCTTTTCATGGTGTTCCATGTAGTGCATCATGTGTGGGATGTTCTCACAGTAGTATATATATATGATTGACTGGTTGATACATGTAGTCTTCATTGATTATCATGCACGTCTCAGCCACCTCCGGTTTGGTAAACCTGTTTTCAAACTGAGTGGCTGGTCCGAGAAGACGAGGCCACATTTCATCAGGATAGGAAGACCTACACATCTACAGTACTTCTCCCTTGTGCTTAACAGACCTACAACTCAATATAGGCACATATGGAATCTTGGTACCCACTCATCCTTGTAGGACGGAGGACACAGACAACTTATTGGCGACAAATCTGCCTGGCATCTAGGCAAACAACTAGATTAGAAACCCAGTATTGGGTCACATGGTCATTCTCTTGGTCATGTTAAATCAGCTGGTTCCTTGCTGAAGCATAAGCAGACCGGCCCTTTCATGGTACTGTTTCACCTTTGCTACAGCCACCTTTGCTGAGAGGTCCAGTGGTTTCTCAAAGAAGTTGACCAGCTGCTGTTCTGTGAGGAGCGAGGCCAGGATCTGAGCGTAGCTGACCGTCCACTCGCTCGAACTCTCAGACCGCTCGGAACTCTTCCTGGTCCCCTCCTGCCTCTCTGCATCTCCTTCTTTGGTGCTGAAGACAGGGTGGTCTTCTTGACTCCCCTCCCTGTGATCCTCCTCTACCTCGTCTCCGGCCCCGCCCTCGCTGCTGACCTCTGACCGGCTACGGTGGCCGACCTCACCGATCTGCAGCACTAGGCTGGTCACTGTAGCGATGGCCTGAAAGAGCTCGTTCTCGTCTGGGTTGCCATGGAACATGCTGTAGAGGGTCTTACAGAACTGGATGAACTCCCTCTGTAGAAAGCAATACAAGTTTATTATACATTTGTTGTGACTTAATGACTGTTTATTGGGTCCCTGATTTAATTGCTTCCTTATGACTTTTTCCCCATTTTGTTACATTAGTGTTATTCCAAATGTTTCATTTTTATAATCCTCATCAATCTACACACATGCCCCATAATGAGGTTTCAACATTTTTGCAAATGTATTAAAAATAAACTGATATCACATTTACATAAGTATTTAGACCCTTTACTCAGTACTTCGTTGAAGCACCGTTGGCAGCGATTATAGCCTCAAGTCTTTTTGTGTATGACGCTACAAGTTTGGCACAGCTGTATTTGGAGAGTTTCTCCCATTCTTCTCCGCAGATCATCTCAACCTCTGTCAGGTTGGATGGGGAGCGTCGCTGCAAATCTCTTTTCAGGTGTCTCCAGAGATGTCCGATCGGATTCAAATCCGGGCTCTGGCTGGGCCACTCAAGGACATACAGAGACTTGTCCCGAAGCCACTTCAGCATTGTCTTGGCTGTGTCCTTTGAGGCAACAGGACAACGACCCAGTCTGAGGTCCTGAGCACTCTGGAGCAGGTTTTCGTCAAGGATCTTTCTGTACTTTGCTCCGTTCAACTTTCCCTCGATCCGGGCAAGTCTCCTAGTTACTGCTGCTGAAAAACATCCCCAGGGCATGGTGCCAGGTTTCCTCCAGATGTGGCGCTTGGCATTCAGGCCAAAGAGTTTCATCTTGGTTTCATCAGACCAGAGAATCTTGTTTCTCATGGTCTGAGAGTCCTTTAGGTGCCTTTTGCCAAACTCCAAGCGGGCTGTCATATGCCTTTTACTGAGGAGTGGCTTCTGTCTGGCCACTCTGACATAAAGGCCTGATTAGTGGAGTGCTGCAGAGATGGTTGTCCTTCTGGAAGGTTCTCCCATCTCCACAGAGGAACTCTGGATCTCTATCAGAGTGACCATCAGGTTCTTGGTCACCTCCCTGACCAAGGCCCTTCTCCCCCGACTGCTCAGTTTGGCCAGGTGGTCAGCTCTAGGAAGAGTCTGGTGGTTTCCAACTTCTTCTATTTAAGAATGATGATGGCCACTGTCTTCTTGGGGATCTTCAATGCTGCAGAGAGGTTTTGGTACCCATCCCCAGATATGTGCCTCGACAGAATCCTGTCACTGAGCTTTAAAGACAATTCCTTTGAGTTCATGACTTGGTTTTTGCTCTGACATGCACTGTCACCTGTGGGACCTTATATAGACAGGTGTGTACCTTTCCAAATCATGTCCAATCAATTGAATTTACCACAGGTGGGCTCCAATAAAGTTGTAGAAACATCTCTAAGGATGATCAAGGGAAACAGTATGCACCTGAGCTCAATTTCGAGTCTCATAGCAAAGGTTCTGAATACTTATGTAAATAAGGTATCTGTTTATTTTTAATAAATGTGCAAAAATGTTTAAAATACTTTTTACTTTGTCATTATAGATTGCTGAGGGGAAAAAACATTTAATCTATTTTAGAATAAGGCTGTAATGTACCAAAATGTGAAAAAAGTCAAGGGGTCTGAATCCTTTCTGAATGCCCTGTATGTACCTGGTTCATTAGAGGTAGCGGTTTCTCCACATTCTTCTCCTGAGCCAGGTCCTTCAACATCTGCTTCAACTGCTCCTGATAGTCTCTGATCTCCTCTTCAACATGAACACACACAGGAGCTACATCAACGTGATCATCTGAACAGGACAGAGCTAGAAACGTGAACCTTGAACACTTGAAGCATGAAGTTACCATTCGGCATCTCTATATGAAGTGGTCTGGTAGTGGACAGCAGAGGGCTCTTCAGTGGAGGAAAGTCATCCTCACTCTCAGTCAGAGCTACAGGAGACAGTCGCATTACGATGAATGTTAATGGATCTCTAGTCAAAGATAGTTGCATGTCCAGCTAAAGTACATGTCTTAAAGAGGAGTAAAACACCGTAGGAAGGCTGTGACTCACCTGGAGGTATGTGCAAACGATACAGAAGTCTGATCTTCTCATTCAGTTCCTCACAGTATAGTGTGTCTGATGCCGAGAGAGACACATAATTGTCACCATTACAATTGATTAACATCTTCAACAGCCAGTCATTGGCTTTAAATCACAATGTGTGTCAGTTAGTGTTTATACTGTCTTTCTAAAGGATAGAGGACCACAGAGGGAGCCCTTCAGCTCTGTGAGTTTAAGAGGTGGATTTACATATTTTCTCGACTTCAGTTAATGTACTGTACACAGCAGTGGCAGCTCCTCCTAAAAGCCTTGGCTGCATATTGATTCCCATAAAACCATGGTGGGCTGAATTCCAGATGCCCATGAAAGCATAATATGAAAGCACTCATATTACACACATTATCTCTTCAGGCATACACATACTCACTCTCCCTACCTCTTTTAAACACACACCGTCCCTCACACACACACAATATGTAAATTAGCTAAATCTGGTGCAACGCAACCCTTCTCACTTCTGAGACTTGTGTTTTGTTGTACATTGTCTCAGTTTCAAATAAATGTTTAAAATAAATACCCAGCCACCCGGCAAACTTTCTGAAGGTGATGAGTAAGTCTCTGTCCTGGTCCAGCAGTGTGAAAGTCCGGTGGGCCACGGTGTCAGTGTGGAGGCCACACAGCCAGGGAACCAGTAGCACGTACAGGCTTTTGAACTGGGCCCGGTCCACTCTGTACTGCTCCACATAGGGCTGGCCTGGGTCATGGTGCTGGAGAGCCACAGTGGTGCTCCCATCACCCCAGTACAGGTTGATGAAGTGCTCTGTCTATAAGAGAAACAGACACAGATGTGTTATTGTACAGTTGGACTATATGTGGAGGACGTTATCATCGTGCTCTGGCAATGCATTTCTTAGTGGTCCTGGGAAGATAAATAACGGTGTACTGAATTGAACTGAAGTACCTTGAAGAGGTCGTAGACATCAGCCAGGTTTTCAGGGGAGAGAGAGACATCTGGGGTCACGACCCTGAGCTACACACAAAGAGAGGGGAAGGGTCAAGCAGTTTGGAGCGGAAATGTGTACGATTTCAACCTTTGGTCATGGTGTATTTCATGCATGCGTGTGACTGTTTGAGATGTGGATATGAAAGACCCACAGCGTTCTCCTTGGTGATGTCCTCGTGTGCTTGGAGAACCTGGATCCGGTGTCTGCATCGCAACCGCTCTAATCGTCTCACCGTCAGGTCTCCAAATTTCTGACAAAACAGGACAGGGACACACGAGAACAAACATCAGTGCCACATTTTCACAACTACCCTCTGGTGGTGTGGAGGGAGTATTGCAGTGCTGTCTTACCTCATAGGAGTCAATGATGAGGTCTGTGATCAGGGTGTGTAGTTCTACAGTCGTGCTGCACTCCTCCTCCCCCCTCGGAGACGAGGGAGGGTGAGGGGCAGGTGGAGACGGATTCTCATCGTACTTCACGTGGTCCAGAAAGCTGCAGGCAGAGAAGTTTGTGTGAGAATGTAGACTATGCTCAGATGTGAACTGTGTGTAGACATGCATGCATTCCTCCATATGCAATACCCAGTGAGGATCATGAGGGCCTGGCCGTCATCTGCACTAGCACACAGTGCCGCAGCGTTCGCATCCAGCACAGCTAGCCCTAGCTGGAAGATGGCTTTGATGCCGTGGAAGAAGAAGCAGTCTACCACACAGACGGCGCTGCGGAAGGGAAGCACACTGAGGAAGAGGGTGAGGAACCAGGACAGGGAGAGGGAAGAGAGGGGGGAGAGGTCGGGAATGTGCTCGGCCAGCTCGGGAAGACGCTCCTGGATCAGCTCTTCAAACACTGACTGGTCCACCTGAGCACCTGCAAACACAAGTGAAAATCTACATTAATATAGATAAACTCATGAACGTACACCTCTATAGAAGTACAGAACATACTTTATCATCCCATAGAGGGAAATGAATGGTCTCGTGGATGTATGCTCTATACATGTGTATACTCATGATGTCTTGACTTCCACACATGTGTGTGAGAATGACATGTTCTCATTGTGTAATGTCCCAGATAAGTGATCTTTTAAGACGTTATTTGAACCAGGAAGCCACATGGAGATTAAAAATCTATTTTCTAAGGAGAATAAGTAAACAACTGCAATTTCAAAGCAGAACAGAAGAGGAAATTACTTTGAATGAATTTCATATGCGCCAGAAATAAATAGTGGCACAAAGCACAGGAAATTAGCTTGTGTTTCAGCACACGCTTCACGCTGGCTAAAGAAAGCCTTGAGTTATTGTTGGCTCTGTTGCGGTTAGGGCAGAAAAACAGCCCTGACGGAGAAAAAAACCCACATTTAAATCACCTAAACACCAGACCGGCTACTATTAGACCTACTAATGTTTGATCTGCTATGACTTTGATAGTTCTATTTTTAGTACTTCATCTAATGTACAGTACTAGCTATAATGTCAGTAAAAGTGGAAGTAGATGAACCATCGCTGTAGTAATAGCAATGTAGTAACAATAGCAGTGGTAAACCTATGCAGGTCAGTTTGACCTCTCACCTATGACTCTGCGGTTGAAATAGTCAGGCAGCATTCTCTCACACACAGCCACCAGCAGCCAGAAGGCCTCCTCCTCTTTAGTGTACAGAAGCAGCACAGATGCCAGGATATTCATTGACTAGGAAGAATGATAGGCAGTCAGTTATACTCTACCTGCACTGTATACACATTGTGACATAGGTTACTGTATGGTAGTGGATACCTTACCTGGCAGTAACCAATCTTGGGGTTGCGGTGGGCATATGCGGTGAGGACACGGCGTAGGGCAGCGATGCCCGTGACGTTCTGGAAGGCGGGGTGGTCGGGCAGTGAGCGGTGCAGATCTCTCTCGATCTCCTCCGTGGCCAGGCTGCTGTGCCCTATAGACTCCGTCACCAGCCCCGAGTAGTAGTCTGGGTGGGAAGCCAACTCTGACGATGAGTCTGTATTTCCAGGGAGAATGGTGTCGGTGTTACACAGCAACAGCATATAAGCACTTACATGTACATAAAGGCCTGGTTGGAAAACATCCCCTAGGCCCTAACCCTTCTCTTTTGTTCCTACCCGTAAGTGTTTGCAGATCTGAAAGGAATGGATGGATAAGTTACCTATCTGGTTCCTTCAGATCTGGAAACACCAAAAAGATAGGGGTTACTTTGGGACAAGGCTTGTTTGGAGCTCTTGCCCTTTGTTGACTCCCCATGGAGGATGTGATGCATTTAGAACATTGATAGGGAGTAAACAGGTGACTGGGGATAGTTTGACATGGGGGCAAAGAAAACAGTCTGTTCAGGTCCATCACAGTGGAGTGGAGCCAGTCTGCTGCCAGTCTGTTTCTGGTGCAGTCTGTGCAGTGTGTTCACACAGGCCTAATTGCTTGTTTTCATTGGAGATGAGGTCACACGCTATTTGTATGCCCACTAAATCCTGCTGATCTGGATTCCATATGACATCAACTCTGACATTAACAGAATAAAGCAAAGCAGGATCCCTGAGAATAGACTACAAAGTTGCATCAATACTTCTAGTCTTGAAAAAAGGGAACTGCTTGCCTGCTAAAAGCCCCTCCCCAAACTCTAAGATAAAATGGGACATACCATAAATGCTAGGCTTTGTACATAGGAACGGAACTGAAAGCAAGCAGTCGAGCAGAACACAGAACAGTACGTGCTCTCCCTCCTTTGAGGATATACAGATATCTACCCTAAAGATAACCCCACCCTTAAATAGAGTACCAGTCAAAAGTTTGGATACACCTACTCATTCAAGGGTTTTTCTTTATTGTTACTATTTTCTAGTTTTGATGGACACCAAAAACAGTATTTAAAAAAATCTAAATATGTTTTATAGTTGAGATACTTCAAAGTAGCCACCCTTTGCCTTCATGACAACTTGACACTTTTCGCATTCTCCCAACCAGCTTCATGAGGTAGTCACCAGGAATGCATTTCAAATAACAGGTGTGTCCATCTAAGATATGAAGGTCAGTCAATTTGGAAAATTTCATGAACTTTGAAATTTTCTTCAAGCGCAGTCGCAAAAACCATCAAGCGCTATGATGAAACTGGCTCTCATGAGGACCGCCACAGGAAAAGAAGGCCCAGAGTTATCTCTGCTGCAGAGGATAAGTTCATTAGAGTTAACTGTACCTCAGATTGCAGCCAAAAATAAATGCTTCACAGAGTTAAATTAAGAGACACATATCAACATCAACTGTTCATAGGAGACTGTGTGAATCAGGCCTTCATGGTTGAATTACTGCAAGAAAAACACTACTAAAGGACTCCAATAAGAAGAAGAGACTTGCTTGGGCCAAGAAAGACGAGCAATGGACATGAGACCGGTTCCAACCATTGTGTCTTTGTGAGATGCTGAGTAGGTGAATGGATGATCTCTGCATGTGTGGTTCCCACAGTGAAGCATGGAGGAGAAGGTACAATGGTGTGGGGGTGACACTGTCTGTAATTTACTTAAAGTTCAAGGCACACTGAACCAGCCTGGCTACCACAGCATTCTGCAGCGATACGCCATCCCATCTGGTTTGCGCTAAGTGGGACTATCATTTGTTTTTCAACAGGACAACGACCCAAAACACACCTCCAGGCTTTGTCAGGGCTATTTGACCAAGGAGAGTGATGAAGTGCTGCATCAGATGACCTGGCCTCCACAATCACTCGACCTCATCCCAATTGAGACGGTTTGGGGGTGAGTTGGACTGGAGAGTGAAGGAAAAGCAGCCAACAAGTGCTCAGCATATATGAGAACTCCTTCAAGACTGTTGGAAAAGCATTCCAGGTGAAGCTGGTTGAGAGAATGCCAAGAGTGTGCAAAGCTGTCATCAAGGCAAAGGGTGGCTACGTTGAAGAATCTCAAGTATAAAATATATTTGTATTTGTTTAACACTTTTTTGGTTACTACATGATTCCATATGTGTTATTTCATAGTTTTGATGTCTTCACGATAAATTCTACAACGTAGAAAATAGTACAAATAAAGAAAAACCCTTGAATGAGTAGGTGTGTGTCACGACTTCCGCCGAAGTTGGTCCCTCTCCTTGTTTGGGTGGCGTTCGGCGGTCGACGTCACCGGCTTTCTAGTCACCACCAATCCATGTTTCATTTTCGTTTAGTTTTGTCTTCATTATACTCACCTGGTTTCCATTCCATAATCAGTGTTCTTTATTTAACCCTCTGGCTTCCCCTGTTGTTTTGTGCGTGATTGTTTTTGTCAAGTGGTTCCGTGTACGTGATCTAGATTGTTTATATTTATCTTTGTTGGATTAGTGTTGAATTTGAGTAAATATCGTGGCTTTACTCATACCTGTGTCCTGCGCCTGACTCCGCCTTATTCCATTCTCCTAGAACATTGACAGTGTGTGCAAACTTTTGACTGGTACTGTATATTTGACATGTTGTTATAGCAACCAATGACCTCAGACTCCTCCACCGCTCACCAGAGAAGGTCATCCATAGCTCTCCCCGTAGCGACTCTGGTATTCCCATGGCAACCAGCTTCTGGATCTTCTCTGTGCGGAACATGTGGACACCACGACCATACGCAGAGAAATGGTCATCCCACAGACGCTCTTTCACCTGCTCCATGGTCTACAGGACACACAGGACACACACACCCTTGAGCAAACAGAGTATTGTAGTACTGTAAGCACATTCTCAACAATAGCCTTGGGAGGTAAAGTTGCCCTGTGTGCCAGTCAGGGGGAGAACAGGGATCAATATATGTTTAAATAATGAAAGAGGTGCAACAGAATCACAACCTCATCCCAGAACTACCACTATATCACATATACCATACCCTGGTCTGTTTCTGAAGTTTAGTTGCCACTTTTGGTTAAAGCAACTCCTTTGTTGTTGTCATGCCAAACATTTAGAATTCTAATTTAGTCTAACAAATATTTAGCATGACAACAACAAAGGAGTTGCTTAAAACAGAAACAGGCAACCAATGTTAAATGTCAAGCCTAGACACATTGGCCAATGTGGCCCTGCTATCCCTGCAGCCACCATTATTATGGTATCTGCTATGTAAACATCATGATATAACGGAGGCTCCAGCCATATCAGGGTTGTGGCCGACGGTGCACTAGTTTCCATACTCACAGCCGTGCTATTGTTGAGGTCAGGTTGAGAGTGGTGGTAGTATGCCATCAGATCCTCTGTATTCACTGTGTGACGTAGTGCTCTCTCCTCGATCTCCTCCCCGTCACAGTACATGGTGTCATAGTAGAAGGTATAGTAGGGAGACGAGGACGTCTGGAGCACCCAAACACCAGAATTTGTCAAATATACACAATGAATGACTAACTTGTGTGTAAAAATACTAGCAGTAATCATATATGTCCTTGCAGTGCAGTTGCATTCTGCTTCTTGGACTAGGCCTGTTGGGCATCATCATGAGATATGATGTGTGTAATTGACAACAGGCATTTATGGGCTGGTAGTATTGCTGTAGCATACCAGAGATTTCTTGCTGTGGAACATGGAGTGTTTCCATTGCAGGGCTCTGAGCCGTGACATCAGACTATCCACCAGGCTGTCTCTGTCCTGCAGCTCGATCAGCTGGAAGGCCTTCTTACTCCTCACACTGACGATCACTGGGTTGGGCAGCAGGCTGGTGCTCTCAGCCTTCTCTATGGAGATCACCTGGCAGCACAGGAAGAGACAGAGGTAAAAAGTCAAGAGCCAAGGAAATGTTTGTAGTATGGTACAGTAAGGAAAAATATGATATGGTAAAATGGTATTAACACAGTAATAAACTTTGAATAACTTGTTTATGTATGCAAGAGCCATACATCTCTATACACGACTCTGGTGTATAGCAACTAATGTAGTTAACCATGGTAAAGCTAAAGGTGTAAGCTCGAACACTTCCAACAACACTTATACACTGTAAACAGTGGTAAGCCAGCAGAGTCAACTGCAGTATGATACGATGGATACCTCTGAAAGGGGGATGAGCAGGCTGCAGTGGCCCTCCTCTCGACTGGCGAAACATAGGTAGCTGTCGGTGGTGTAGAGTGTTCCAGCTGTGTGGCAGCGGGCATGGGGCGTCCACACTGAACACAGAGCCACCTCCTGGAGACACTCGGCCCGCGGTAGCCGGAAAAGAGCCAGGACGTACGCCCTCAATGCCTGTTCCTCCAGAACCCTGAGGGGAAAGGGGAAGAGTTAGAGTGTGACACTCATAGAAAGTTAATTAGCTGACAGGGGGAAGAGTTAGACTAACACAGACAGAGATCTGTTTTGTAGAAAATGAATGACAGTTAGGAATTCTCCTCCAGGATAGAGAGAGAGAGTAAAAGAGGGACTGAGGGTGAATCCTCATGGCCTCGTTACCTTCAGTGACTCAGACATTTCTGACTGACAGCTATGATAAGGAAAACTTATAAAGAATCCAGATACACTCCGATACAGGCAGACTATTTTGGTCACTGCAATTTAGGTCAGATAATTTTTCACTTCCTGTTATGGTGATGAGGAATTTACACTATGCTGAATGATGGGGGAGGGACAAAAATATCACCCACTTGGCCAGTGTTGCATGTGTCGAAGTTACCAAATAAATAATACAACTAAACAAGTCTGTTACACTCATAGAAATATATAACTGAATGCTTTAGCTCAGCTCTAAAGTACAATTTTACCACTGAAAACTGTCATTTTACACACAAGACCTGAAATTGAAAATGTTGGTGAATGGTGAATGTACTACAGGTGGAACTAAAACACACACATTCAGTCACACTATAATGCAAGGTTATACAGAGGATGGTAGAAAACTAGAGGGAAGTAAATTTGTCAAGATATCAGGGATTTTCAGGAAGTGCTTTATGAGGTTTCTTTTGACCAAAGCAGATAACAATGAGACAAACTTATTAAACTACTGTTATCAAACTATTTAATCAGGAAAGCAACCGATTAATCAGATTGCTGACCCCAATCCAATCCTCTCAGAACTGTGAGGCAAGTCAACAAAGAGCAGATAATATGAATCTGAACAAACCAAATGACACACCCACAAAAAATCCCCTGCCCTCCTTTACACTACAATACAACTAAACTTAATCTGCGTTGCCCTCTGACCTCTTGGTGATGTTGGAGGACTGCTGGAGGACGTGATCCAGTTCTAGACCTCCGCTATCCAGCAGGCGGCGCAGTGCGATGTCAGCCAGCTGACCCATGACCCCGAACGCCTCATCCAGGCTCAGGAACATAGAGAAGTCCCGCTGGCGCCGCCGCGTTGTCACACGCACCATGTCCGTCATGAGGCCAGTGGAGACCTGCTCCAGCCTCATCACCTCCACCCACGGGATCACAAACTTCACTGAGGGAGAGAGTAGTGGTCAAAGGTCAGGGGTTAGGTTTAGAAGACACTGTACACTGAAGAGATTTCAATGGTTAAAGAGATTGAACAGGATCTTCAGCACTTAAAAATGTGTAAGATATTGTAGAAATTGGAATTCTTAAATATATTGTACAAATTGGAATTTGTAACAGATAATACCCATTTGTATTTTATTTTTGTAGGACGTTACATATCATACGAAATTAATGACATTGTACACACTTATGCACAATTTTCAGGGACACGTTTTTTCTCGAGGGCTACTTTCAAAACTACTGGCTGAAGTTATACAAAACCTCTGTAGCGTCACTTTAACTAAAAAGGCACAATGTTTACTGTGGAAAGTATGTCACAGTTCACAAGACATATAAAGGGCTTGTCATCTTTACAACTGGAAAACAGAGGTTAGAGTTTCTAATTAACAGACACAACCAGTTCAGACTAAGGGGATAGACCTTCCTTTCCCAGCAGGAAGGAGTAGAAGGCCATGTGGTTGATGCTGAGGTAGAGCCAGCCATGCCGGGGAACGCGTCCCTTCCAGCAGCAGCAGGAGTAGGTGGTGACCAGCTTCTCTGAGGAGGGCAGGCCGAAACGCAGCTCAAACTTCAGCAGTACCTCCCGGAACTTCTCTGGGTCCTCCTCTTGAGCCGCCTGCTTCCCCCTCACCTCCTCTGCTATCAGACCCTGGGGGAGAAAGAGAAATAAATGGGCAATGAAAGAAAGAAAAAGAGGAAGAGAAACAAAAATGCAAAACAGGGTGAGAGCAAGATACACAGAAATAGAAAAGAAAGTCAAGAAGAGACAACATTTGAGAGTCAGAGTAAGTTGAACACAGTAGTTGTTGATAGTAGGCCTACATAGTATTTACAGAGTATCACAGGTATATAGTTAATCTTATTCTAATAGTACAGTACCTTGACTTTCCCTTTGACGAAGCTGGCGACATCCTCCTTGTTCTCAAATACTGAGAGAGAGTGGAGTAGATTCTGGACCAGCCAGTCCCAATGCCTGTTCATGTCCTCAACAGCAGCACCTGTATAACAACAGACACACGCGCACACATCAGAGAAATAGATACAGAGAGAGAGCCAGAGAAAGAGAGTAGAAGCAGGGACCTACCGACCGACAAATATGAGCATCGGCGAGAGGAAAAGGAGACATTTCTCAGAGCTTACCACAAGCTATAGTCCAGCTGACCTGTGACCCAGGCACCTGTAGCAGGATACGGAATGGTGTGACCCGGGCGTTGGAGTCCAGCACTGTGTCCAGAGCCCCCACCAGAAGACCTGGACAGACCAGAGCAGTCAGAAACAGAAAAAGACCAGAAATTACTGAGAAATACCATCTGACAACACACACATATCAATGAGCTCATTGACACATGGGAGAGATGCAACATTATACCAACCCATATGAACGGTTATATCATAAGGCAATATCATAAGGCAATTGTACTAAGCTCATAAAGGCATTTTCTACAATAATCAATGGTTATCATTAGTTGGACAGCAGGAAGTTTTACAGATTGTGCCTTTAAGCAGATGGGGCACAACGGCACCTATTGGACATAATGCCAGAAAGCTAAAGGCATTATCATGTGTATAACAGACTCAGACATTCCACAGTGAGCACTGGATGCCAGCCTTGAGGCATTACAAAAGTGATTGGACATAAACTGGTACCACTAATGGTCACGAACAGTCTCATAATGGCCACATTATGTGAGAACATAACATAGAACATAAAAGCTATTAAGGAGGTTCAACATAAGTATTGTTATCCTCTGTTTGTCACTACATTGGTCCACTAGAATCATAGGGTAACAGTATTGGAATCGAGACCCCTCCCTCTCCACAAATCCTCCACATGTGAAGACCCAAAGCCATGGCATAAAAACTACAAACTTAAGAGAGTCCCTAACATCCCAAACTCATTTGTATTTATTAGGTGTAGAGAAGCCTAAATTAAACCTGGAACAACCTCCTCCACCCCACCAGTCATCACCTTAAAGGAACCAGATACACTCTCTAAAATCCTGAGGTACCATAACAGAGCCAAGACTCATCATCATCGTATCTCTTGAACTCCACCACTAATCAGGATCATGATTTTCCACTGAGGCCAAAGCCACCAAACACTAGTCCCTCTTGTCTAGTTTTAATCCTGTCTTTCCTTTGCTAAGCACAGCCATTTTCAACAGAATGGAGCATTTAGGGAGAGCTGGGAAAAACAGCCCCATCAAAGTGCAGGTAACAGTCAGCTGCAGCACATTGCCTCAGCTACAATAAAAAAAAATGCGTTTGCAAGAACAGTCTGTTAATGATTTGACAAATAAAATATGTAATAAGAACACAGCAGGCAAGACAAGGCATTCGGCTTACTACTTTCATTCGGCTACAGTCTGGTCGCTGTGAGATCACTATCTACTCTTTGGCATTCCCACCCCCACCCAACCGCTCCGCCACAAAAGAGGAGAGGGATGGAAGACAAACTGAACACCAGACAAATAACTCTCTCCTGGAGCACTGCCCATCCCAGACCACACCACAACTATTAAGCTCTGCCTGTCTGCCGCTCTGAACCATTGTACCCTGGCAACGCAAACCTATTTGTCACCTAACCGCTTACTTCACAGTGCTTACATTGTAAAATGTAAGCACTGTAAATCATGTATTTTGTTCGGCTTATATTGTTTGTATGTCTGTGGACAATGGACATGTACAGTGTGCTCAGAGGTCGAGAAAGGAAACCTTAAATGTCCCTCACAGGAAAGTGTTCTTTGTGCAATAGGAAGTAGAAGTTATTTTAGCTAGTGACAGAGTACTAGACGTTGCAGATGTTTCAGTGCTGCTCAATACCCTTTTTATGTTTTATCTTAATCAAATTATGGATATAAAAATTAAAAAAATTGATATTGTACTTGTTCTTCTCTTCCCATAACAAAAGTAGGGTGTGGTTTTGTAAGATCCAAAAACTAGGGCTTCTTCTGACCTTTTGTCCCACAGATGAATCGACCTGGCCCGGGTATCCTGGAAGGATATTGACCTCATCCCGTCAGTCAAGGATGCCTGGTCATTCTTTAAAAAATATTTCCTCACCATCTTAGATAAGCATGCCCCGTTCAAAAAATGCAGAACTAAGAACTGATATAGCCCTTGGTTCGCTCCAGACCTGACTGCCCTTGACCAGCACAAAAACATCCTGTGACGGACTGCCATAGCATCGAATTGTCCCCACGATATGCAACTGTTCAGGGAAGTCAGGAACCAATACACGCAGTCAGTCAGGAAAGCAAAGGCTAGCTTTTTCAAGCAGAAATTCGCATCCTGTAGCTCCAACTCCAAAACGTTTTGGGACACTGTAAAGTCAATGGAGAACAAGAGCACCTCCTCCCAGCTGCCCACTGTTTTGAGGCTAGGTAACACGGTCACCACTGATAAATCCATGATAGTCGAAAATTTCAATAAGCATTTCTCAACGGCTGGCCATGCCTTCCTCCTGGCTACTCCAACCAACCCCCGCAGCTACTTGCCCAAGCCTCCCCAGCTACTCCTTCACCCATATCCAGACAGCAGATGTTCTGAAAGAGCTGCAAAACCTGGACCAGTACAAATCAGCTGGGCTAGACAATCTGGACCCTCTCTTTCTAAAACTATCCGCCGCCACTGTTGCAACTCCTATTACCAGCCTGTTCAACCTCTCTTTCGTATCGTCCGAGATCCCTAAAGATTAGAAAGCTGCCGCGGTCATCCCCCTCTTCAAAGGGGGTGACACCCTAGACACAAACTGTTACAGACCTATATCCATCCTGCCCTGCCTATCTAAAGTCTTCAAAAGCCAAGTTAATAAACAGATCACTGACCATTTCAAGTCCCACCGTACCTTCTCCACTGTGCAATCCGGCTTCCGAGACGGTCACGGGTGCACCTCAGCTACGTTCAAGGTACTAAACGATATCATAACCGCCATCGATAAAAGACCGTACTGTGCAGCAGTCTTCATCGACCTGGCCAAGGCTTTCGACTCTGTCAATCACCCTATTCTTATCGGCAGACTCAATAGCCTTGGTTTTTCTGACGACTGCCTCGCCTGGTTCACCAACTACTTTGCAGACAGAGTTCAGTGTGTCAAATCGGAGGGCATGTTGTCCAGACCTCTGGCGGTCTCTATGGGGGTACCGCAGGGTTCAATTCTCGGTCAGATTCTTTTCTCTGTATATATCAACGATGTCGCCCTTGCTGCGGGCGATTCCCTGATCCACCCCTACGCAGACGACACCATTCTGTATACTGCTGGCCCTTCCTTGGACACTGTGCTAACTAACCTCCAAACGAGCTTCAATGCCATACAACACTCCTTCCATGGCCTCTAACTGCTCTTAAACGCTAGTAAAACCAAATGCATGCTTTTCAACCGTTCGCTGCCCGCACCCGCCCACCCGATTAGCATCACCACCCTGTAAACTCTCCTTCCAGACTCATATTAATCATCTCCAATCCAAAATCAAATCTAGAATCGGCTTTCTATTTCGCAACAAAGCCTCCTTCACTCATGCCGCCAAACTTACCCTAGTAAAACTGACTATGCTACCGATCGCCGACTTCGGCGATGTCATCTACAAAATAGCTTCCAACACTCTACTCTGCAAACTGGATGCAGTCTATCACAGTGCCATCCGTTTTGTTACCAAATCACCTTATATCCCCCACCACTGCGACCTGTATGCTCTTGTCGGCTGGCCGACATAATCGTCGCTAGACCCACTGGCTCCAGGTCATCTATAAGTCTATGCTAGGTAAAGCTCCGCCTTATCTCAGTTAACGATAACAACACCCACCCGTAGCACACGTTCCAGCAGGTGTATCTCACTAATCATCCCCAAAGCCAACGCCTTTCCTTCCAGTTCTCTGCTGCCAGTGACTGGAACGAAGTTGGAGACTTTTATATCCCTCGCCAACTTTAAACATCAACTATCTGAGCAGCTAACTGATCACTGCAGCTGTACATAGTCCATCTGTAAATAGCCCACCCAATCTACCTACCTCATCCCCATACTGTTTTTATTTTATTTACTTTTCTGCTCTTTTGCACACCAGTATCTTTACTTGCACATCATCATCCGCTCATTTATCACTCCAGTGTTAATCTGTTAAATTGTAATTATTCGCTCCTATGGCCTATTTATTGCCTACCTCCTCATGCCTTTCACACACACTGTATATAGACTTTCTTTTTTCTACTGTGTCATTGACTTGTTTGTGTTATTGGCTTGTTTGTTTACTCCATGTGTAACTCTGTGTTGTTGTCTGTGTCACACTGCTTTGCTTTATCTTGGCCAGGTCGCAGTTGCAAATGAGAACTTGTTCTCAACTAGCCTACCTGGTTAAATAAAGGTGAATTATATTTGGAAACCATGGCAACAAACACATACTCTAAACTCTTGCCAGGAAATGTTATAATTGTTTTTACGAGATGATACTCCCTATCCTCTCCTGTGCCTGATGTATACAGTTCTATCTTAAAGTGAAAATCCCAATGAAGATTACACAAAAACAAGACCAGGTGACACCTGGTATGGAATGGACACAAACCTGTATGGAATTGTAAACATATGAAGACCTGAAAGAAAATACTATCCAAAAAACAAGTGATATGTTAACAAGTTGCCTGTTATTTGCTCCAAGGCTTCATGGCACATATTATTTTAAGTTACAAATAAAACATTGTTTTGATAATCCCAAATATGGGGAAAACACTTGTTTCCAAGCTTTGTAAAACCCGGATCCTACACTGTAGCCAAGGCTATGGCAAGTTGCAACATACGGTAGCTGCAATTCAACCGTTAATTGTCTTTCGACATTATCCTCGGAGACATGCTGGGAGACACTCTGGAATATATACTCCCAGCACAATATCAACCAAAAAAATATTGGTTGAATCGCAGTTATTTGCAACATTGTTTATAAATGAGTTGTTACTGTGTTGCGTAGTGTAGACTGGTGTGTCCAAGTGGTAATATAGGCTACTAAAGCTGCTGAAATCAGACGAAAGACAGTTAGATGAATGGGAGTAGCTGGCGTATTACCTGTAAATTTTCCCCCTGAATCCCCATGTCCTCTTCGGCGCTGCAAAATGAAGAAATCGTTAGATTTTTCGGTAACCCAAAGCTTCAGCGCGTTTTTCAGCAAAACTTCCTCTGGATTCAACCACATTCTTTTAAAGGAAGAGATTGAAAAAGAGAATAGAACGAAAACAAAATAACGCAGATCGTCGTTGCTGTTGATAGCATGCACACTTCTTCATTAGTTCCAAGCGCATTAGAAAAATAAAAGATTTTCAGAATCATCCATGACTGATCTCAAGCGCTGCCCGAGAACGCAAGCGTCTTCTGTTAATATTTTCTCTCACCCTCCCGATCGCAACTGTACAAGTACTCCTCACAGTGAGAATCTCATTTCCGCATTCAACCTTTCCTTCCCATATTTCCGGCGAAAGCGAGGAAGTTTAATTTCACTGGCCCTTTGTGATTGGTTATAATGGCTAGTATTAATTTAAACAGTTTATCATACAAAACTCAATCTGGCAATAGAATTGGATTGTAAACACACTGTTTGTTTGTCCATAGTAAAATGGGTTTAGTCATGTACAATATGCTGTCTGTCTGGTGTGTACAAATCAATCAGAAGATGAATGTTGACATCTATTGAATCAATTCTGCATTATACTTACAATGACTTATTATAATTACTACTATGCATGTCAGTTAGATGACCTAGTAACCTACTGTCAAAAGCAACTGAACCCCCCTCACATTAAATTGAATAATGTGTGTAAATACAGATTTTAGATTTTTAGATGCATTCTCTTTGTCTTATAGTTTACAATTTAATAGTTTTTGATCATACCATATATTAATTTAGTGACAAATCAATGCAATGACGGTGAAGTACCCATATAGTCTATAACAATTTACAGAATGTTCTATATGGAAGTAGCAATATAGCCTTAGCCTTCTTCTGTGGTAAAATAGTGGTTGCAACATGCATGCTGGGCATAATCAACTAAAATCATTTCTATGATTTATGTTATAAACTATGGTGAGAATTAACACACATCAGTAATGCTCAGAGTTGTCAAAGGACCCTAATTATAAGATACTCTACCTACTCATCACAATAAAGAAACATTATTTTTAGAGCAACCATATCATTGATCAGTGAAATTCATAAATTCATTGTAACGGCTCTTGTCGAAAGGAGTGGACCACAGCGTGGAAAGTGTTCATGATTTTTAATTTTCAAAAAACACTCAAACAAAATAACCAAAGTGAAAACAAAAGTACACAGTTCTGTCCGGTACGGACACTAAATAGAAAACAAGATCCCACAAAACCCAAAAGAAAAATGACAAACCCAACCAACGAACATCAAAAGTCGTGCTATAAATTCACAGACAACACAAAGATTCCTCTGTCTACCCAAGGATGTCAGAGGACAAAAATCAGTTAACCACCTAACTGAGGAACTCAATTTAACCTTGCGCAATACCCTAGATGCAGTTGCACCCCTAAAAAACAAAAACATGTCTCATAAGAAACTAGCTCCCTGGTATACAGAAAATACCCGAGCTCTGCAGCGCGCTTGCAGAAAATTGGAACGGAAATGGCGCTACACCAAACTGGAAGTCTTCCGACTAGCTTGGAAAGACAGTACGGTGCAGTATCGAAGAGCCCTTACTGCTGCTGATCATCCTATTTTTCCAACTTAATTGAGGAAAATAAGAACAATCTGAAATGTATTTTTGATAATGTCGCAAAGCTAACTAAAAAGCAGCATTCCCCAAGAGAAGATGGCTTTCACTTCAGCAGTAATACATTCATGAACTTCTTTGAGGAAAAGATCATGATTATTAGAAAGCAAATTACGGACTCCTCTTTAAATCTGTGTATTCCTTCAAAGCTCAGTTGTCCTGAGTCTGTACAACTCTGCCAGGAACTAGGATCAAGAGAGACACTCAAGTGTTTTAGTACTATATCTCTTGACACAATGATGAAAATAATCATGGCCTCTAAACCTTCATGTTGCATACTGGACCATATTCCAACTAAACTACTGAAAGAGCTGCTTCCTGTGCTTGGCCCTCCTATGTTGAACATAATAAATGGCTCTCTATCCACCGGATGTGTACCAAACTCACTAAAAGTGGCAGTAATAAAGCCTCTCTTGAAAAAGCCAAACCTTGACCCAGAAAATATTAAAAACTATCGGCCTATATCGAATCTTCCATTCCCCTCAAAAATTTGAGAAAGGGCTGTTGTGCAGCAACTCACTGCCTTCCTGAAGACAAACAATGTATACGAAATGCTTCAGTCTGGTTTTAGACCCCATCATAGCACTGAGACTGCACTTGTGAAGGTAGTAAATGACCTTTTAATGGCATCAGACCGAGGCTTTCCATCTGTCCTCGTGCACCTAGACCTTAGTGCTGCTTTTAATACCATCGATCACCACATTCTTTTGGAGAGATTGCAAACCCAAATTGGTCTACACGGACAAGTTTTGGCCTGGTTTAGATCTTATCTGCCGGAAAGATATCGGTTTGTCTCTGTGAATGGTTTGTCCTCTGACAAATAAACTGTACATTTCGGTGTTCCTCAAGGTTCCGTTTTTAGGACCACTATTGTTTTCACTATATATTTTACCTCTTGGGGATGTCATTCGAAAACATAATGTTAACTTTCACTGCTATGCGGATGACACACAGCTGTACATTTCAATGAAACATGGTGAAGCCCCAAAATTGCCCTCGCTAGAAGCCTGTGTTTCAGACATAAGGAAGTGGATGGCTGCAAACTTTCTACTTTTAAACTCGGACAAAACAGAGATGCTTGTTCTAGGTCCCAAGAAACAAAGAGATATTCTGTTGAATCTGACAATTAATCTTAATGGTTGTACAGTCGTCTCAAATAAAACTGTGAAGGACCTCGGCGTTACTCTTGACCCTGACCTCTCTTTTGACGAACATATCAAGACTGTTTCAAGGACAGCTTTTTTCCATCTACGTAACATTGCAAAAATCAGAAACTTTCTGTCCAAAAATTATGCAAAAAAATTAATCCATGCTTTTGTTACTTCTAGGTTATGTCACGCCCTGGTCTAAGTATTTTGTGTTTTTCTTCATGTATTGGGTCAGGCCAGGGTGTGGCATGGAGTTTTTGTATTGTGGTGTGTTTTGTCTAGGGGTCTTGGTGTGTATGTATTTGGGATTGTAGCTAGTGGGGTTATCTAGCAAAGTCTATGGCTGTCTGGAGTGGTTCTCAATCAGAGGCAGGTGCTTATCGTTGTCTCTGATTGGGAACCATATTTAGGCAGCCATATTCTTTGAATTTGTCGTGGGTGATTGTCCTTAGTTCCTGTTGCTTTATTTAGTTGACAAGTATAGGCTGTTTCGGTTTTCATTACGTTTATTGTTTTGTAGTGTTTTGTGTTTATTTGTATTTACGTTAGTTTTTTCATTAAACATGGATCGCAATCTACACGCTGCAGTTTGGTCCGACTCTCCTTCACCACACCTAGAAAACCGTTACAGGTTAGACTACTGCAATGCTCTACTTTCCGGCTACCCGGATAAAGCACTAAATAAACTTCAGTTAGTGCTAAATACAGCTGCTAGAATCCTGACTAGAACCAAAACATTTGATCATATTACTCCAGTGCTAGCCTCCCTACACTGGCTTCCTGTCAAGGCAAGGGCTGATTTCAAGGTTTTACTGCTAACCTACAAAGCATTACATGGGCTTGCTCCTACCTATCTCTCTGATTTGGTCCTGCAGTACATACCTACACGTATGCTACGGTCACAAGACGCAGGCCTTCGAATTGTCCCTAGAATATCTAAGCAAACAGCTGGAGGCAGGGCTTTTTCCTATAGAGCTCAATTTTTATGGAATGGTCTGCCTACCCATGTCAGAGATGCAAACTTGGTCTCAACCTTTAAGTCTTTACTGAAGACTCATCTCTTCAGTGGGTCATGATTGAGTGTAGTCTGGCCCAGGAGTGTGAAGGTGAACGGAAAGGCTCTGGAGCAACGAACCGCCCTTGCTGTCTCTGCCTGGCCGGTTCCCCTCTTTCCACTGGGATTCTCTGCCTCTAACCCTATTACAGGGGCTGAGTCACTGGCTTACTGGTGCTCTTTCGTGCCATCCCTAGGAGGGGTGTGTCACTTGAGTGGGTTGAGTCACTGATGTGATTTTTCCTGTCTGGGTTGGCGCCCCCCCTTGGGTTGTGCTGTGGCGGAGATCTTTGTGGGCTATACTCAGCCTTGTCTCAGGATGGTAAGTTGGTGGTTGAAGATATCCCTCTAGTGGTGTGGGGGCTGCGCTTTGGCAAAGTGGGTGGGGTTATATCCTTCCTGTTTGGCCCTGTCCGGGGGTGTCCTCGGTGTCCTCCTGCCTCAGCCTCCAATATTTATGCTGCAGTAGTTTGTGTCGAGGGGCTAGGGTCAGTTTGTTATATCTGGAGTACTTCTCCTGTCTTATCCGGTGTCCTGTGTGAATTTAAGTATGCTCTCTCTAATTCTCTCTTTCTTTCTCTCTCTCGGAGGACCTGAGCCCTAGGACCATGCCTCAGGACTACCTGGCATGATGACTCCTTGCTGTCCACAGTCCACCTGGCCATGCTTCTGCTCCAGTTTCAACTGTTCTGCCTGTGATTATTATAATGTATTAATATTTTAACATCTTGGCCATATTATGTTATCTCCACCTGCACAGCCAGAAGAGGACTGGCCACCCCTCATAGCCTGGTTCCTCTCTAGGTTTCTTCCTAGGGAGTTTTTCCTAGCCACTGTGCTTCTACACCTGCATTGCTTGCTGTTTGGGGTTTTAGGCTGGGTTTCTGTACAGCACTTTGAGATTTCAGCTGATGTAAGAAGGGCTATATAAATACATTTTATTTTATTTTATTTTACTTATATGTGATCCCCAATCAAAGATAATGATAGACAGCTGCCTCTGATTGGGAACCACACACATGTCCAAAAACAAAGAAATAGAAAACAGACTTTCCCACCTGAGTCACACCCTGACCTAACCAAACATAGAGAATAAAAAGGATCTCTAAGGTCAGGGTGTGACATTCATAGCCTATACTCATAACTACATAGATTTTTATATATATATTAGTACTGGTCAACTTGACACACCTACTAATTCTACATTGTAGAATAATAGTGAAGACATCAAAATTATGAAATAACACATGGAATCATGTAGTAACCAAAAAAGTGTTAAACAAATTAAAATATGTTATATTTGAGTTTCTTTAATGTAGCCATCCTTTGCCTTGACAGCTTTGCACACTCTTGGCATCTCAACCAGCTTCATGAGGTAGTCACCTGGAATGTATTTCATTTAACAGGTGTGCCTTGTTATAAGTTAATTTGGGGAATTTCTTTCCTTCTTAATGCATTTGAGACAATCAGCTGTGTTGTGACAAGGTAGGGGTAGTATACAGGAGACAGCCCTATTTGGTAAAATACCAAGTCCATATTATGGCAAGAACAGTTCAAATAAGCAAGGAAAAATTACAGTCCATCATTACTTTAAAAAATGAAGGTCAGTCAATCTGGAACGTTTCAAGAATTTTGAAAGTTTTTCAAGTGTAGTCGCAAAAACCATGAAGCACTATGATGAAACTGGCTCCCATGAGGACCGCACAGGAAAGTTACCTCTGCTGCAAAAGATGAGTTCATTAGAGTTAACTGCATCTCAGATTGCTGCAAAGAAACCACTACTAAAGGAAACCAATAAGAAGAGACTTGCTTGTGCCAAGAAAAACGAGCAATGGACATTAGACCAGTGGAAATATGTCCTTGGTCAGATGAGTCCAAATTTTAGATTTTTGGTTCCAACCGCATGTGTGGTTCCCACCGTGAAGCATGGAGGAGCAGGTGTGATGGGGTGGGGTGCTATGCTGGTGACACTGTCAGTGAATTCAAAGCACATTTAACCAGCATGGCTACCACAGCGTTCTGCAGACATACGCCATCCCATCTGGTTTGCGCTTAGTGGGACTATCATTTGTTTTTCAACAGGACAATGACCCAAAACACATCCAGGCTGTGTAAGGGCTATTTGACCTAGAATGAGAATGATGGAGTGCTGCAAATATATTTTGTTATATTTGAGATTCTTCAACGTAGCCACCATTCTTCATGAAGCTGGTTGAGAGAATGCCAAGAGTGTGCAAAGCTGTCATCAAGGCAAATGGTGGCTACTTTGAAGAATCTCAAATATAACAAAATTTATTTGTGCCTTTGGAAAGTATTCAGGCCCCTTGACATTTTCTACATTTTGATACATTACAGCCTTATTCTAAACTTTTTTTTAAATCGCAGCATTCTACACACAATACCCCATAACGAGAAAGAGAAAAAAGCTATTTTGAATTTTTGGCAAAATTATACAAATAAAACAGAACTACCTTATTTAAATAAGTATTCAGACCCTTTGCTATGAGACTTGAAATTGAGCTCAGATGCATCCTGTTTCCATTGATAATTTTAAAAACTTGATTTAACCTTCATTTAAGCAGGTAGGCCAGTTGAGAACAAGTTCTTATTTACAACTGCGACCTGGCCAAGATAAAGCAAAACAGTGTGATGAAAACAACAACACAGAGTTACACATAAACAAACGTATAGTCAATAACACAATGGAAAAGTATGTGCACAGTGTGTGCAAATGTAGAAGAGTAGGGAGGTAAAGGCAATAAATAGGCCATGGAGGCTAAATAATTACAATTTAGCATAAACACTGGAGTGACAGATGTGCAGATGATGATGTGCAAGTAGAGATACTGGGTGCAAAAGAGCAAGAAGATAAGTAACAATATGGGGATGAGGTAGTTGGGTGTGCTATTTACAGATTGGCTGTGCACAGGTACAGTGATTGGTAAGCTGCTCTGACAGCTGATGCTTAAAGTTAGAGAGGGAGATATAAGACTCCAGCTTCAGTGATTTTTGCAATTCGTTCCAGTTATTGGCAGCAGAGAACTGGAAAGAAAGGCGGCAAAAGTAAGTGTTGGCTTTGGGGGTGACCAGTGAAATATACCTGCTGGAGCGCGTCCTACGGGTGGGTGTTGCTATGGTGACCAGTGAGCTGAGATAAGGCGGTGCTTTACCTAGCATAGACTTATAGATGACCTGGAGCCAGTGGGTTTGGTGACAAATGTGTAGTGAGGGACAGCCAAAAAGAGCATACAGGTCGCAGTGGTGGGTAGTATTTGGGGCTTTGGTGACAAAACAGATGGCACTGTGATAGACTACATCCAATTTGCTGAGTAGAGTGTTGGAGGCTATTTTGTAAATGACATCGCCGAAGACAAGGATCGGTAGGATAGTCAGTTTTACGAGGGTATGTTTGGTAGCATGAGTGAAGGAGACTTTGTTGCGAAATAGGAAGCCGATTCTAGATTTAATTTTGGATTGGAGATGCTTAATGTGAGTCTAGAAGGAGAGTTTACAGTCTAACCGGACACCTAGGTATTTGTAGTTGTCCACATATTCTAAGTCAGAACCGTCCAGAGTAGTGATGCTAGTCGGGCGGGAGGGTGCGGGCAGCGATCGGTTGAAAAGCATGCACTTAGTTTTACTTGCATTTAAAAGCAGTTGCAGGCCTCGGAAGGAGTGTGGTATGGCATTGAAGCTTGATTGGAGGTTTGTTACCACAGTGTCCAAAGAAGGGCCAGATGTATACAGAATGATGTCATCTGCGTAGAAGTGGATCAGAGAATCACCAGCAGCAAGCAGCAAGCAGCAGCAAGAGCGACATCATTGATATATACAGAGAAAAGAGTCGGCCTTGAGAGGATTCTACAACTTGGAGTTCACTTACGGTAAATTCAATTGATTGGACATGATTTGGAAAGGCATACACATTTCTTTATAAGGTTCCACAGTTGACAGTGCACATCAGAGCAAAACCCAAGCTATGTGATCGAAGGAATTGTCCGTACAGCTCTGAGACAGGATGGTGTCGAGGCACAGATCTGGGGAAGGGTACCAAAAAAGGTCTGCAACATTGAAGGTCCCCAAGAACACAGTGGCCTCCATCATTCTTAAATGGAAGAAGTTTGGAACCACCAAGACTCTTCCTAGAGCTGGCCGCCCGGCCAAACTGAGCAATCAGGGGAGAAGGTCCTTGGTCAGGGAGGTGACCAAAAACACGATGGTCACTCGATGGTGACAGAACTCTGGAGTTCCTCTGTGGAGACAGGAGAACCTTCCAGAAGGACAACCATCTGCAGCACTCCACCAATCAGGCCTTTACGGTAGCGGCGCCAGACAGAAGCCACTCCTCAGTAAAAGGCATATAACAGCCCTCTTGGAGTTTGCCAAAAGGCACGCAAAGACTCTCAGACCATGGGAAACAAGATTCTCAGGTCGGATGAAACAAAGAATTAACACTTTGGCCTGAATGCCAAGCGTCACGTCTGGAGGAAACCTGGCACCATCCATCCCTACATGGAAGCACAGTGGTGGCAGCATCACGTTATGGGGATGTTTTACAGGGGCTGGGACTGGAAGACTAGTCAGGATCGAGGGGCAAAGATGAACAGAGCAAAGTACAGAGAGATCCTTGATGAAAATATGCTCCAGAGTGCTCTGGACCTCAGACTGGGACAAAGGTTCACCTTCCAACAGGACAACGACCTGAAGCACACAGCCAATACAATGCAGGAGTGGCTTTGGGACAAGTCTCTGAATATCATTGAGTAGCCCAGCTATAGCTGGACTTGAACCTGATCGAACATCTCTGGAGACACCTGAAAATAGCTGTGCAGCAACGTTTCCCATCCAACCTGACAAAGCTTGAGAGGATTTGCAATGAAGAATGGGAGAAACTCCCCAAATACAGGTGTGCCAAGCTTGTAGAGTCATACCCAATAAGACATGAGGCTGTATTTGCAGCCAGAGTGCTTCAACAAAGTACTGAGTTAAGGTCTGAATATTTACAGTTGAAGTCGGAAGTTTACATACACCTTAGCCAAATACATTTCGACTCAGTTTTTCACAATTCCTGACATTTTATCCTCGTAAAAATTCTGTCTTAGGTCAGTTAGGATCATCAATCTATTTTAAGAATGTGAAATGTCAGAATAATAGTTGAGAGAATGATTCATTTCAGCTTTAATTTCTTTCATCACATTCCCAGTGGGTCAGAAGTTTACATACACTCAATTAGTATTCGGTAGCATTGCCTTTAAATTGTTTAACTTGGGTCAAACATTTCAGGAAGCCTTCTCTTAGCTTCCCACAATAAGTTGGGTGAATTTTGGCCCATTCCTCCTGACAGAGCTGGTGTAACTGAATCAGGTTTGTAGGCCTCCTTGCTCGCACACTTTTTCAGTTCTGCCCACAAATGTTCTATAGGATGAGGTCAGGGCTTTGGGATGGCCACTCCAATACCCTGACTTTGTTGTCCTTAAGTCGTTTTGCCACAACTTTGGAAGTTTGCTTGGGGTCATTGTCCATTTGGAATACCCATTTGTGACTAAGCTTTAACTTCCTGACTGATGTCTTGAGATGTTGCTTCAATATATCCACATAATTTCCCTCCACATGATGCCATCTATTTTGTGAAGTGCACCAGTCCCTCCTCCAGCAAAGCACCCCCACAACATGATGCTGCCACCCCCGTGCTTCACGGTTGGGATGGTGTTCTTCGAGTTTGCAAGCCTCCCCCTTTTTCCTCCAAACATAACGATGGTCATTATGGCCAAGCAGTTCTATTTTTGTTTAATCAGACAAGAGGACATTTCTCCAAAAAGTGTGATCTTTGTCCCCATGTGCAGTTGCAAACCGTAGTCTGGCTTTTTTATGGTGGTTTTGGAGCAGTGGCTTCTTCCTTGCTGAGCGGCATTTCAGGTTATGTCGATATAGGACTAGTTTTACTGTGGATATAGATACTTTCGTACCTGTTTCCTCCAACATCTTCACAAGGTCCTTTCCTGTTGTTCTGGGATTTATTTGCACTTTTCGCACCAAATTACGTTCATCTCTAGCAGACAGAACACATCTCCTTCCTGAGCGCTATGACGGCTGTGTGGTCTCATGGTGGTTATACTTGCGTACTATTGTTTGTACAGATGAATGTGGTACCTTCAGGCGTTTGGAAATTGCTCCCAAGGATGAACCAGACTTGTGGAGGTCTACAATTGTTTTCTGAGGTTTTGGCTGATTTCTTTTGATTTTCCCATGATGTCAAGCAAAGAGGCACTGAGTTTGAAGGTAGGCCTTCAAATACATCCACAGGTACACCTCCCATTGACTCAAATGATGTCAATTAGCCTATCAGAAGCTTCAAAAGACATGACGACATTTTCTTGAATTTCCAAGCAGTCAACTTAGTGGCACAGTCAACCTAGTGTATGTAAACTTCTGACCCACGGTGGCAGCATAGCTGACTAGATGAAAAATTTGTCAATATGCTTTTGAGCAAGGCACGTAACCCTAGTTGTTCTGGATACGAGTGCCTGCTACAGTGGAGCAAAAAAAGTATTTAGTCAGCCACCAATTGTGCAAGTTCTCCCACTTAAAAATAGGAGAGTAATTTTCATCATAGGTACACTTCAACTATGACAGACAAAATGAGAAAAAAAATCCAGAAAATCACATTGCGGGATTTTCAATTAATTTATTTGCAAATAATAGTGGAAAATAAGAATTTGGTCACCTACAAACAAGCACGATGTCTGGCTCTCACAGACCTGTAACTTCTTCTTTAAGAGGCTCCTCTGTCCTCCACTCGTTACCTGTATTAATGGCACCTGTTTGAACTTGTTATCAGTATAAAAGACACCTGTCCACAACCTCAAACAGTCACACTCCAAACTCCACTATGGCCAAGACCAAAGAGCTGTCAAAGGACACCAGAAACAAAATTGTAGACCTGCACCAGGCTGGGAAGACTGAATCTGCAATAGGTAAGCAGCTTGGTTTGAAGAAATCAACTGTGGGAGCAATTATTAGGAAATGGAAGACATACAAGACTGGGACTCCACGCAAGATCTCACCCGTGGGGTCAACATTATCACAAGAACGGTGAGCAAAAATCCCAGAACCACACGGGGGGACCTAGTGAATGACCTGCAGAGAGCTGGGACCAAAGTAACAAAGCCTACTATCAGTAACACACTACGCTGCCAGGGACTCAAATCCTGCAGTGCCACACGTGTCCCGGCACGTCTGAAGTTTGCTAGAGAGCATTTGGATGATCCAGAAGAAGATTGGGAGAATGTCATATGGTCAGATGAAACCAAAATATAACTTTTTGGTAAAAACTCAACTCGTCATGTTTGGAGGACAAAGAATACTGAGTTGCATCCAAAGAACACCATACCTACTGTGAAGCATGGGGGTGGAAACATCATGCTTTGCGGCTGTTTTTCTGCAAAGGGACCAGGATGACTGATCCGTGTAAAAGAAAGAATAATGGGGCCATGTATCGTGAGATTTTGAGTGAAAACCTTCCATCAGCAAGGGCATTGAAGATGAAACGTGGCTGGGTCTTTCAGCATGACAATGATCCCAAACACACCGCCCGGGCAACGAATGAGTGGCTTTGCAAGAAGCATTACAAGGTCCTGGAGTGGCCTAGCCAGTCTCCAGATCTCAACCCCATAGAAAATCTCTAGAGGGAGTTGAAAGTCTGTGTTGCCCAGCAACAGCCCCAAAACACCACTGCTCTAGAGGAGATCTGCATGGAGGAATGGGCCAAAATACCAGCAACAGTGTGTGAAGACCTACAGAAAACATTTGACCTCTGTCACTGCCAACAAAGGGTATATAACAAAGTATTGAGATAAACTTTTGTTATTGACCAAATACTTATTTTCCACCATAATTTGCAAATAAATTCATTAAAAATCCTACAATGTGATTTTCTGGATTTTTTTTTCTTCTCATTTTGTCTGTCATAGTTGAAGTGTACATACCTATGATGAAAATTACAGGCCTCTCTCATCATTTTAAATGGGAGAACTTGCACAATTGGTGGCTGACTAAATACTTTTTTGCCCCACTGTAAATGTAAAAATGTAATATATACTGTGGTGGAAAAAGTACCCAATTGACATACTTGGGCAAAAGCAGAAAATGACTGAAGTGAAAATCACCCAGTAAAATATTACTTGAGTCAAGAGTCTAAAAGTATTTGATTTTAAATATACTTAAGTATCAAAAGGAAATGTAATTTCTTACATATACTTAAGTATCAAAAGTAAAAGTATAAATAATTTGTAAATCCTTAAATTAAGCAAACCAGACGGGACCATTTTCTTATTTTTTAATTTACGGAAAGCCAGGGGCACACT
Organism: Oncorhynchus gorbuscha; assembly: GCF_021184085.1. NCBI lineage: Eukaryota > Metazoa > Chordata > Actinopteri > Salmoniformes > Salmonidae > Oncorhynchus > Oncorhynchus gorbuscha. Next base: position 97,114,012 of record NC_060173.1, read on the forward strand.
CCAACACTCAGAAATAATTTACAAACAAAGCATGTGTGTTTAGTGAGTCAGGGATGACCAGGGATGTTCTCTTGATAAGTGCGTGATTTGGACCATTTTCCTGTCCTGCTAAGCATTCAAAATGTAATGGCTACTTTTGGGTGTCAGGGAAAATGTATGGAGTTTGTCACGCTCTGACCTTAGAGATACATTTTATTTCTCTATTTGGTTAGGTCAGGGTGTGATTTGGGGTGGGCATTCTATGTTTTGTTTTCTATGTTTTTATTTCTATGTTTTGGCCGGGTATGGTTCTCAATCAGGGACAGCTGTCTATCGTTGTCTCTGATTGGGAATCATATTTAGGTAGCCCATTTCCCCCACTTCAGTGTGGGTAGATAACTTTGTTAGAGGCATTCATAGCCCTGCTAAGCGTCACGGTTGCTTTGTATTGTTAATTGTTGGCGACATTTCTAATAAAGAGGAATATGTACGCTCCCCACGCTGCACCTTGGTCTGCTTCTTATGATGCCCGTGACAGGAGTAAAAGGTGTATTATTTTCTTTAGGAATGTAGTGAAGAAAAAGTAGTCAAAAAATATAAATAGTAAAGTAGAGATACCCCAAAAAACAAAATAAATAGTACATTAAAGAATTTGTACTTAAGTACTTTACAGCACTGAATGTGTTAGGACAGTGGTTCCCAAACTCTTTATAGTCCCATACCCCTTCAAACATTCAACCTCCAGCTGTGTAACCCCTCTAGCACCAGGGTCAGCGCACTCTCAAATGTTGTTTTTTGCCATCATTGGAAGCCTGCCACACACACACTATACATTTACATTTACATTTAAGACATTTATTAAACATAAGAATGAGTGTGAGTTTTTGTCACAACCTGGCTTGTGGGTGACAAAGAAGCTCTTATAGGATCAGGTTCACAAATAATAATATAATAATCAATAATTTTGCTCTTTATTTGGCAGTCTTACATAAAACTTTATTTGTTAATAGAAAATTGTGAAAAACTCACCACAGGTTAATGAGAAGGGTGTGCTTGAAAATCTACTCTCACATAGGCACGTGGTTGTAAAAGGGTATCAGTGTTTTAAAAGCGCGATTTGCCAAGGCGGGATACTCTGAGTAAATTACATTTTCACAGAACCGCTTGCTGCAATTTTGAATCATGAAAGGGTTAACGAATACAGTTTTTGTGTCATCCATACTGTGTAATTGTGCACCCAACTCACTCAGGTGCTTCGCTATATCACATTTGACATTGTCCATAAGCTTGAGTTCATTTGCACACAAAAAAATCATACAATGATGGAAAGACCTGTGTGTTGTCCTTGTTAATGCAGACAGAGAAGAGCTCCAGCTTCTTAATCATAGCCTCAATTTTGTCCCGCACATTGAATATAGTTGCAGATAGTCCCTGTAATCCTAGATTCAGATTATTCAGGAGAGAAAAAACATCACCCAGATAAACCAGTTGTGTGAGAAACTCGTCATCATGCAAGTGGTCAAACAAGTGAAAATTAAGGTCAGTAAAGAAAACTTTAAGCTCATCTCTCAATTAAAAAACGTGTCAATACCTTGACCCCTTGATAACCAGCGCACTTCTGTATGTTGTAAAAGCGTTACATGGTCGCTGCCCATATCATCATCAGTTCAGGTGCCTTGCTTTAACAAAGTTAACCATTTTCACTGTAGTGTCCAAACTGTCTTTCAAGCTGTCAGGCATTCCTTTGGCAGCAAGAGCCTCTCCGTGGATGCTGCAGTGTACTGAAGTGGCGTTGGGAGCAACTGCTTGCACGCGCATTACCTCTCCACTATGTCTCACTGTCATGGCTTTTGCGCCATGAGTACAGGTACCAACACATCTTGACCACCAAAGTCCATTTGATGTCATAAAGCTGTCCAGTACAAACATATCGTCTTCTGTTGTCCTGGTTTCCAGAAGAGGATGTTTTCCTTAATTGACCCCCCATAAATTTAAAGTACTTGTACCAGGCCCGCCATGTCTGCTGACTCATCCAACGTAACGTATAGAATGTACAGGCTTGTAAGCGAAGCAGTAATTGTTTCTTACCATCTCCTGCCATGTCACCAATGCATTATGAAACAGTCTTGTTTGATGATGCATTTTCTGTCGTTTTTTTGGCCTTTTCCCCAGGTGCTTTCCCAGGTAAGGGGGGAGTAACTCTTAGGCTGCATCCGATTCACAACTGTCAGTGTCCATGCTAGCTGGGCTAACAACAAATGTAGAATTACTGATGCTAGCATTGGATGTGCTCGTGGAAGCAGAACAACTTGTGTTGTCGACAGGTGCAGGTGTAGTACTGCTGGTATGTGTCTCTATGGCCGCGGACCTTACTTTTTAAAAACCATTTATCAATTTTCTAGCAAACAGAATGAGCACCAGCGCAGTTGGCTGCATACGGACCGTTATCGGAATTCCCGCGAGAGAGTAACGGTTAATGTGATTGGATGTTAATTATTTGATTAGGCTACCTCGTGTTGTTATTTCGCTGAACACTAAATTGTTTAATTTTATTTCTGGCTGTGAAACGAGGCTACTCAGGCGAGAAAAACAACTCACCCAAATGTGTAGCCCAGTTTGAAAATATACATTAACTGTTTGAAAATGTGAAGAAATGTAAAAACAATAAAATAAAATAAATGTGAATCAAAATTTTATTATGCATACTCCCGACCGCATTATTCCAGTTTCGAGTATATCATGTTAGAGCACAAAAACAGGCCAGCAATGTTTATAAATGTTTTGGACATCTGTGTAACCACACCCCTATAAGCTTGGTCACCCCAGAGTGACAGCACAGCGTGATTTTTAGGTGCAGCTGTTGTCTCACTCAGATGCCACATATGGAAAGTAGCTTTCCCACTCCTTATATGGACATATTGGCGATGCAAAACGGATGTCGGTGCAACCGTTATTATGGTCCCTTGACTTTCTGGCTGGAGCCAGTTTTCTAATAAGAATGCATAATAAACACCGATAAAATATGATTCCGCCTCAGAAAAATACGTTATTGTTCACTCTGAAATAAGTTTACATTTGTGAAAACTGACAACGATTTACGTTTTATCACATTTAAAGATCTTGTTTTACTCCGGAAGAAATGTGTGTGAGGTCCTTATATTTCCGTGTCTGGGGAGATAAGTAGTGTGATTTCAGCGTCTGTCTTGAACACTTAAAAAATGCAGGTTTGTGAAATTATAACACCTTTTCTAGCTATAGAAAAAGTAGTAATGAAGGTCATAGCTGACGTTTTGAGCAGTATTTGTTCGCACGCCACCTTGATTGGGACATAGCTAACGTTAGCTGCATTTAAACGTTAGCTAATGTTCGCTAACGTTAGCTGTAATACCACAGATACAAGGTGGTTACCGGTAGTTATAAGTATCTTTGGTAATGCCAAAAAGCCTAGCTATAGATTGTTTTTAAACAATGTGGCAAACCAACAACACTTTGAGTGTTTTAAATAAAACTCAATGATCTGTTATTTCTTAATCTCAGGACCCTGACGCAGATACCGAGTGGAATGACATCCTGAGGAAGAAGGGGATCCTTCCTCCCAAGGAGAAAACTCAGGATGAGGTTGATGAGGACGCTCTAGAGCAGCAGATTCTTCTTCAGCAAGAATCTGTTGGTAAGAGGTGGCTATTAATATCATATAGCTAACTCTGTGGGATTAGGTTTCTCCTGAACTGGTCTAGAAATAGTTTTTATGTTATTCTTAATTTAACTAACAGGACATGGTTTTGGAAGGCTGATCCTTGGCCAACATCATCCTCTGTTAGTAGTTTTAATACCTTAAATGATACTTTTTCTGACTTTTATTTCCTGTGGTGTTTTGTGACCAGTAAAAACCTATGAGAGTATGACTCTGGACCAGCTGGATGAGAACGAGGATGACTTCAGTGAAGAGGATGAGGCCGCCATCGAGATTTACAGGTTTCAAAGCATTACTAAGATGGTGCATTATACATACAACCAGTATTGGCTGCCATATGGCCCGGGGCCATAGCTGAGCAATCGGGCAAGTTCAGCCAGCTCTGTGGTTGCCCCATTGGGCATGTTAATTATTTTATTGAAAACAACCTAAGTGCAAAGAATTTCTGATTCCTCCCCCATGTCTGTGTGTAAACAGCAAATTTGAAGTCTTTGGGGAACTAAAAATACTCACTTGATGGGCAAGGGCCATTCAGACCTTAATGTCAGTCCCTTAATACAACCTAATGCCATTAAAAGAGATGCTGAAAATATGAAGCTCCATTGTGGCTACCATGTTAATGGTGATATAGCCTTTTGCGTCCCAAATAGAAAATGACAATGTTATGACCTTGTTATTACCAGAATTAACCTACATTGACATACAAAAACATATTATATCAACTGTTTTTACTCTGACCCTTTTCAGGACTACTTTCCTTATTGGTGGAATTAGAACGCACTCCTGCATCACTGTCAAAACGCTAAAAAATGTTTTGTCTCAACACAAAATACAGCTATTTTGGATTGTAAAAGCCCTGTTGTCTTTCAGTATCCACTGAGTTGTCATTAGTGTGTGTGTGTGGTGACCATGCCTGCCAACGATTAGCTGGATAAACACCCATTTGAAACTGCTGCACTCAGCCCTATTTACATCTCATCCACACATGATCAAAGTCTGATATCCAATTTGTAAGTCGCTCTGGATAAGAGCGTCTGCTAAATGACTTAAATGTAAATGTAAATGTAAACTCTCTCCATTTCGTTCTCACCAGGCAAAAGAGGCTTGCAGAATGGAAAGCCACCCAGATAAAGAATTGCTTTGGAGAAGTAGTGGAGATTTCTGGGCAGGACTACATCAAGGAGGTGAACAAAGCTGGAGAGGGCATCTGGGTTGTGCTGCATCTCTACAAACAGGGGTGAGAGTTTTGTTAGATTTTAACTTTATTGGCCAAGACCTTATTTGAAAATCATGAAACAAGGTTTTCCTTTTTTTGTTGTTCATATAAGCCTGATTAACAGTGTTCCTTTTTAAAATTGCACTGAATAGGTCTGCCAAATACATAGATTTAACTAATTGTAATCAAATCTATCTGTTCCATTCTCTCATCCTCCCAGAATTCCTCTGTGCACCCTGATAAACCAGCATCTGTCGGAGATGGCCAGGAAATTCCCCCAGACCAAGTTCCTCAAATCCATCTCCACCACATGCATCCCCAACTACCCTGACCACAACTTACCCACCATCTTTGTCTACCACGAGGGAGAGATGAAGGCACAGTACATCGGGCCTCTGGTCTTTGGGGGCATGAACCTCAAAGTTGAGGGTAAGAGACAATCGCCTCAGCTAGACTTTCATTGGATACTATTAGCGACATCATATGGTAGTTTGCTGTCCAGTGTGTATACTTCTTACCCTCAGATTTGTGCATTGTCTGTTTTGAATGACAATTTCTTACTTTCTCTACTAGATATTTAAATCTGCTTTATCCTATCATCCTCAGAGCTGGAGTGGAGGTTATCAGAATCTGGTGCTGTCAAGACAGACCTGGAAGAAAACCCCAAGAAGCAGATTGAAGACAAGCTGATGTCGTCGATCCGATCCACTCTCCCCACACGGAAAGACAGTGACTCCGAAGAGGACTAGCCGCGTAACACCAAATAACATTACTCTTAACGCTCAACCATCACTGTGTGTGAGGATGGCTCTCTCCTGTGGTGATGTGGTGAACTGCACACCTCTCCCACTCTCTATGCTACCTCAGTCAGCAGAGAGGCTCCATCAGAGTACTATGCCTCCCCGGTTGAAAGATCTCTTATGTTACGAGATCATTCTCCTAAATCAATCTGAACTTGTGTTTTTACACAACATTTGGTTGAAGATTGTCCTTTTTTTATTTAACATATACGTTTCATAATAAATGACAATATAAATTAATACATTTGTAATTGTTTAAATTAAATGTAAGTAGCCATTCACCCATGCCATAATTAGTTGACGCTTTTTATAGTGTTCAGCCTGATCTGTGTAACCATCACATAAAGGGCTCCTTTGATGTATTTGACTGTGTTCAGAGGTGTTCATTGTTCATAGATAGTGGTCTGAATTTGTGTATGTGCAATTGTCTACAAAATGGCAAAGTACAGAATCCTCATCTTAAATCACTAAATATTTACATTTACCAACTGAAATCAGGAAGATACTTCACAATCTGCAATAATTTATTTCTCAAAAATATCAAGTCCATTGCCAGAACACTGAGGATGCTGCTTCTGTCTGTCCCTCAGTCTGCCATTTTGTGCTCCATGTTCAGGGGGGTTGCAGTATGCTGATGTCTTCTTTCCAGTTATTCCAAAGTCAGATTTTTACATCACACATCAGAGTGCTTCTGTGTAGCAGGGAACAGAGAGAACCTTGGTCATGGTTTGGCATTTCTTGAATTGTCTACTTTGTTCTAACTTTAATTGTGTAGATTCTAGTCGGGGGTAGTGTACATACTATGTCTAAAGTACATATTGTACCTTGATTGAGCCTTGCGGACTGGCCACAGAAAGACTGTGGTCTTAGACTGTGGTCTTCAACCTCTAAGAGAAAGGCACTGGAGAAGCTTTCACAAACTTGAGCTTCAATCAGAATAGGCTACACGGACACTGCTGACCTGCAAACCAATATTTAATTTCAGAATTGCTTAAAATTATGTAAAGGTCGGGGTTAAGGGTTTGGTTAAAGTTAGTCGGTCTTGCAGGTCAGAAGTGCCCTTGTCTCCTGCTTCAATATTGATATTCTGCTAATCAAGGTTGAAACAGCACAGGGTCCTTACCAAAAGCATGAGCTGCTTCTTTCTCCTCTGAGACAGTTTGGGTGACAGGCGCATCAGTGGGTGCACTGAATGGGACTAAAGGGGAATGCCTGTTAGATTCCAATCACATGTAATTACTAAATAATCAGATCAATAAAAGATGTTATAACAAATACAGCATGTTATCATCTAAAGACAAAATCCCATACTGTGCTGTCCAGGAAATCCAATGACACCTTTGCTTATATGCCTGAGACATTGTACATGGTTATTTGAGGGTGTGTACATAGTTCTAATTTGCTCTCAGACATAATTCACTGACATTCTGAAGCAATTTGGAAATACAGTTTGCATCAAGGAGTCTTTCTCTACTTACCGCATGCTGTACAGAGTCTACTGAGTTGGCCTTTGAATAGTGAAACAGGAACTGACGAAAATAGCATATACAAAGTCAATATTGTTCCTGCAGGTTTACCTCAGTATTTTGAGGAATAAGGTATAAACAAGTATTTAGTAATAGGGTGTGATATTGTTGAGAAACGTACTCTTTTGAAAACATTCTGAACTTGCTCCTGTGATGGGGAGAGGGACAGGGAGAGAATAATTACACTGGCGTCAGAGCTGCTATCATATATAATCTGTGATAAGATTGAGTCATACGGTAGCTAAGCTTTACCTCATTCTGATCTCTCCCCATCATATCACCAACATCAGTCTGGATCCCAGAACCCTGCAGCAGACAAATCAATGGTAAATGATAAAACACAAGTCTATAACACATCTAAAGGCACTAAACCCAAGCAAACATAAAGGCTGTTGTACATGGCATCCATTATCTAATGTATACTGTACCCATTGCAAAGTAATGATCGTGTCTCTGTCGTCAGTGTGTCTAGTTGATAGGAGTGGGGGGAAGTCCTATATATTCTTATTCCCCTCATCATGTCCCCCACCAGTCTGATTTAAATTAGAGTGACTCACTTGTGTGTCCCCAACCCCCTCTCCACGTATAGCCTAGCCACCACAAGTAACAAGAGGCACCATATAATTCGGTTGGAATCACCTGCTGACCCCTTATCAGACACAGATGTGATTTCTCCAGTGGTGCAAACAAAGTAGCCAACACTAATGCCATCTGTAACCAGAACTCTCCTCTGATGGACACAGTAGAGGACTGAGATGTTTAAACAGTGAAAGACTGACACACAGAGATACAGAGAGTGATACACATTCAAGGCATATATTGAATGATTTGGGTCTAGAATACATTCACACTACATTTTAACACTTTGCCTCTGGTATCAGGTAAGGACATGTATCTTTGTTGTCAATCTAATAATCCATTCATAAATCATTCATAATTTATTTAAAAACTAATTTCACAATATTTGTTTGAATTACACTATTGCCTTTTATTTGCACTTTTCAGGTATAGGCATGCAAAAAAACAAAGACCCATACCCTTCTGAAAACAATTCCATGTTCACACTCTTTGTATGGACAAGCCTCTACAGAAAGAAAAAAGTAAGTTTCAAAAGTATACATTTATTTTATCAATCTATTACATATAATAAATGTACATGTAATAGCCAACAATATCAACATTATAAATAGCTAATTCAAAAACAACAAAAACATCGATTTCAGATTTGAAGATTTAGATAGCCTAAATTATACAGAAATGTTGAAGTTCATTTAAATTATCTAAATAATCTCTCTCACCTGTCGCCTTCCAACATCCAAGGCACCAGACCAATTGAAGTATGCAAAGTTGTTGAAGATACGAAGTGCTCATCTCGAGCTATGAGATTCTAATGCGCTTTGGTGAGGGTATCTGCGCTCTGTGTTTGGTTTGGTGGTCTGCCCGAGGAAGTATTGTTATATTGCCACGTCACGGTACAGAATTGAACTCTACTGACTATCTCACCCGACATAATTATATAGGCTATAACTTTGATGGGAGAAGCATCATCTCCCACGCAGAGGTGACCAATCAACGTCCCACTGGTCTCCTTGGTCATCAGCTGAGGGTTTGTGCGCAAGTCCCCTCTCCCTCGTCATTTTGAACGGTTTTAACATACATTTAGATATAGAAACTAAATCAAAGAAATCCATAAAAAACAGGATGTCAACCAAACATAAAATCGGAATGGAAGTTAATATTTTTTCAGTACACTTGATTATAGGACATGGTGATGAATAATGACCCCGTGATGCTCAAATTAATTGAAAACCATAAACAACCAAGTAAATGTTGGGGAGTAACAGATTACATGCAATCTCTTACATGTAAGGGATTACAAAAAACTGTAACAGTAATACGTTACATTACCAGCAAAAATATTGTAACCAGATTACAGATACTTTTGAAAAACTAGAAGATTATGTCGAAGATTACATTTAAATTCAGAAATAATTTCTGCCAAAAAAGTATTTGACACTTCTCTCTTTTCTCAATGACATTCATACATCATTGAAAATAGGCGCAAATGTAAATTTGTTCAACGTGAGCAAGTCTGACCATAAATCAGAGACCACTATGATGACAGACCAAATGTGTTTTATGGATCGCGGGAAAGGAGCAGGAATAGGCTTTTGTAGGCTACAGTCCAAGTGATATCTTCCAATGGTGTGACTGCTGTCGGCATCCAAAGATTATCCAACTTGAATAAACTCTAGAAGATAAGGATGACAGCCGGTGGTGTAGTTTACGGTGATACTGATATCACTTATTATTGATATAATAATAATAATAATATATCCATTTAGCAGACGCTTTTATCCAAAGCGACTTACAGTCATGTGTGCATACATTCTACGTATCTACATAGCGCATTCATGTGAATCACACTGCTGCTTTTTCATGTATCTATTTGCGCCTTATGGATTGTGGCTGTTGTCGATGGCTGTTCACAAATCTAAATGTGTATTTGAACCCAATAATGGTTGAATTCCAGAAATTTAAACTGCCTATCAATCATTGCTTTTTAAACCAGCGGACAGCCAGTGAAAAAAATCCATTGGCCTAATGGACACATGCTCAAACTCGCTCACTTTTGATAGACTTAAAAGGGACAATCTGTAGTTGCACACCTATTCATTCAAGGGCCAAAAAGTGTTAAACAAATCAAATTATATTTAATATTTTCAAATCTTCAAAGTTGCCTTGATGACAACTTTGCACACTCTTGGCATTCTCCATCTTCACCAGGAATGCTTTTCCAACAGTCTTGAAGGAGTTCCCACATATGCTGAGCACTTGTTGGCCACTTTTCTTTCATTCTGGGGTCCAACTCATCCCAAACCATCTCAATTGTGTTGAGGTCGAGTGATTGTGTGGGCCAGGTCATCTGATGCAGCACTTAATCACTCTCCTTCTTGGTCACATAGCTCTTACACAGCCTGGATGTGTGTTTTGGGTCATTGTCCTGTTGAAAAACAAACGATAGTCCCACTAAGCTCAAACCAGATGGGATGGTGTATAGCTGCAGAATTCTGTGGTAGCCATGCTGGTTAAGTGTGCCTTGGATTTTAAATAAATTACTGACAGTGTCACCAACAAAGCACCCCCACACCATCACACCCGCTCCTCCATGCTTCACGGTGGGAACCACACATGCGGAGATCATCTGTTCACCTACTTAGCATCTCACAAAGATGGTGGTTAGAACCAAAAATCTCAAATTTGGACTCATCAGACCAAAGGACAAATTTCCACCGATCTAATGTCCATTGCTCGTGTATCTTGGCCCACAACAAGTCTCTTCTTCTTATTGGTGTCCTTTAGTAGTGGTTTCTTTTCAGCAATTCAAGCATGAAGGCCTGATTCACGCAGTCTCTTCTGAATAGTTGATGTTGAGATGTGTCTGTTACTTGAACTCTGTGAAGCATTTATTTGGGCTGCAATTTCTGAAGTTGGTACCTCTAATGAACTTATCCTCTGCGCAGAGGTAACTCTGGGTCTTCCTTTCCTGTGGCGGTCAACATGAGAGCCAGATTAATCATAGCGCTTGATGGTTTTTGCGACTGCACTTGAAGAAACTTTCAAAGTTCTTGAAATTTTCCAGATTGACTGACCTTCATAACTTAAATTAATGATGGACTGTTGTGTCACGAACCTTGCCGAAGATGGTGCCTCTTCCTGTTCGGGCGGTGCTCGGCGGTCGTCGTCGCCGGCCTATTAGCTACCATCGATTCCCTTTCCGTTTGTTTTGAGTTATTGGGTAATTGGGTACACCTGTTTTGTATTAGGGTTTGTTTGTAGGGTATTTAAGGGCACTAGGCCCGCTGGGTATTTGTGCGGGCTTGTTTGTGTTACTCTGGTTTTGATGGTGTGAGTTATTCGTGTATTTATTCTCCAGACTATTTTGTCCTGTTTTTGGACTGGCAACTTATATATGCCCTGTGTGTTGGCGTGACTGTTTTGTTGCACTGGGGAATAAATTTGAAAGAAAGACTGAACCCTGCTCTCTGCGCCTGATTCCACCCACCACTCCAAGTTGATCGTAACATGTTGTTTCTCTTTCATTATTTGAGCTGTTCTTGCCATAATATGGACTTGGTATTTTACCAAATAGGGCAATCTTTTGTATACCACCCTTACCTTGTCCCCCACCCCCACCCCTACCTACAACTGATTGGCTCAAACACATTTAGAAGGAAAGAAATTCCACAAATTAAGTTTATACAAGGCACACCTGTTAATTGAAATGCATTCCCGGTGACTATCTCATGAAGCTGGTTGAGTGTTCAAAGCTGTCACCAAGGCAAAGGGTGGCTACTTTGAAGAATCTCAAATGTAAAATACATTTTGATTTGGCTACTACATGATTCCATGTGTGTTATTTCATAGTTTTGATGTCTTCACTATTATTCTACAATGTAGAAAATAGTAAAATAAAGAAAAACCCTTGAATGAGTAAGTGTGTTCAAACCTTTGACTGGTACTGTATGTATTATATATATCCAATGATTCTTGAAGAATATCATTTATAAATGCCTCATGATGTAATGGGTGCGTGTTGGTGGCAGGGAAGTCAGGCGCAGGAGAACGAACTTGGTATAAACGGAGTCGTTTAAGTGCTGACCATACTCCAAAAAACAAAATATATAAACTAACAAAAGTGGGTACAAAACCCGTCGCACACCAACACATTACTAGCACAATCAAACAATCTCCGACAAGTACATGAGGGGAAACAGAGGGTTAAATGCACAACATGTAATTGATGGGATTGGAACCAGGTGTGAAGGAAGACAAGACAAAACCAATGGAAAATAAAAAATGGATCAGTGATGGCTAGAAGGTCGGTGTCGTCGACCGCCGAACACCGCCTGAACAAGGAGAGGAACCGACTTCGGCGGAAGTCGTGACACATGAGCTTAGTTCAACTGTCACACTCCACAAGAACCCAAATATAAGCTTTTTTCTCTCCAATGTTTGTAATCATTGTAAATGTAAAGAAACACTGTATAGCATCCTAACATGGTTAAAACAATAATTTTGATATCATGGATGGTCAGTCCTTGCATCCATAGCTCTGTCTATTCATCTGAGAGTGGTTACATTTCTCCAGGACCATCCCTCATCTTTTACTAAAACAGAGGCTGGGCGGCAGTTTTGTTATTGTTTCATCTGTGGATTTGCCCTTTAAACAGCTACATATTTTCAACATATTAAAGTGTCACCAACAAAAAAGGTAAACAATTGGCCTATAGCAAATGTAGCATATGGCATTCATTTTTCACATGTAAAAAGCACTTTTCAGTGGTGCTCAAAGCATGCCATTCCATGAGCGCAGCATTTATTTTTCAACTCGAATCAATGAGCCAAATCAGTCCTCTATGACAATAAAATCATAAACAACAGAGTAGGGCTGGCTAATAAGTCCATAGTTTTGGGGCTATGCTCAGGTAAAACAATTTTGCTAATATATACTTCCATATTTCCAAGTCCTATTCTTGAAGATTAAGAGGTATAACATTTATTGGAATGACTGGAATTCTGATAGACTTTGGTTTTTAATGTAAAGATATAATTGAATAATATTATTATATGTAGTAAAAAGCGATGGGTTAGAAGAAGGCTACATAACAAACCCATAAAGTAAAATTTAACATCCATATATGGCCAGCTATGTAAACTTTGACATAGATTTTTCGAGAAATAGATGTCTTTCAATTGGTAACACACATTTTTGTCTTCTTCTCATGCCTCTTAAGAGGAAAGTAATCTAAAAGTAACTGAATGTAATCAGATTACATTACTGAGTTTGGGTTATAGAAAAGTTAAGTTTCTGACTACAGTTTTGGACAGGTAACTAGTAACTGTAATGGATTACAATTAGAAAGTAACCTACCCAATCCTGATGTGTAACGCTCCGGGGGTCGTGGATGTGGAGTCAGACGCAGAAAACATAGAGTGCGATGCTGTGCTCTTTAATGCACAAAACGCAACACAGGGTGCTCACAACCAAAATGCACGACCAGGAACAAACACGTTCCTCTACTACAAAACAGAAGGTCACAATAACTAATTTTTTAGAATGAAAATGTGTCATCTACATTTACATTTTTGTCACTTAGCAATCACTCTTATCCAGAGCAACTTACAGTTAGTGCAGTCATCTTAAGATAGCTAGGGGAGACAGCCACATATCACAATCATAGTACAAGTAGCTTACAGTTTTTCCTCAATAAAGTAGCTATCAGCAAAGACAAGGGCCAGGGTTATCTTAAGAAAAGCAAGGGTGTTAAGTCTAATTTGCCTCTTCTAATCTCACCTAACTGAAGCTACATGAATTTCAGTGTTGTCTGTATACATTTAATGATATTTAAGTGTAATTTTTCAGTCTTCATTAGTTTGACCACAGAGAATGACTGTGATTGCTGGGTCCGGTTTCCGTATGTAAGTGTGAAAGCTGAAAGTGTGGGTCGGTGTATCGAGTTTCACCTGGAGACAATATTCCAGAGAGGCTGTGGATTTGCTGTACCTGTTTGATTGACCATGGATGGAAAATAGGGCAGAACTCTCAAGGAGACCCAGACATCCGCCTTGGAACATGTAATACACGACTACATGTAAATTCTCCATGCTGTCTGTTTAGTCTATGTTCATTAGTAGTTATGATTGCTTATAACATGGTTATGAATGCTTATTACATCCTATAACATCCTGCTTCTGACAGAGTCACTATGCTCTATGATGGAAAAACAAAAGCTTTTGCAGTTAGACTTCAGGTTAACATATCCTTACTGTGTTCTAGGTTCCCTGAGCAGTGATTCTATGTTGTATCGACCATATTATACTGAACAAAAATATAAACGCAACATGTAAAGTGTTAGTCCCATGTTTCATGCTGAAACAAAAGATCTGAAATAAAAGATCCCAGAAATGTTACGTATGTACAAAAATATTATTTTTCCTCAAAAGTTGCGCACAAATTTGTTTACTTCCCTGTTAATGAGCATTTCTCATTTGCCAAAATAATCCATCCACCTGACAAGTGTGGTATATCAAGAAGCTGATTAAACAGCATGATCATTACACATGTGCACCTTGTGCTGGGGACAATAAAAGGCCACTCTAAAATGTGCAGTTTTGTCACACAACACTATGCCACTGATGTCTCAAGTTGAGGGAGTGTCCAATTGGCATGCTCAGAGCTGTTGCCAAAGAATTGAATGTTAATTTTCCTAGCATAAGCTGCCTGTAATGTCGCTTTCGAGAATTTGGCAGTACGTCCAACCGGCATCACACTGCAGACCACATGTAACCACCCCATTCCAGGAGCTCCACATCTGGCTTCTTCATTTGCGGGATATTCTGAGACCAACCACCTGGACAGTTGATGAAACTCTGGGTTTGCACAACCCAAGAATTTCTGCCCAAACTGCCAGAAACAGTCTCAGGGAAGCTCATTGTCGTCTTCACTAGGGTCTTGACCTGACCGCAGTTCGGCATCGTAACCGACATCAGTGGGCAAATGCTCAACTTTGATTGCCACTGGCACGCTGGGGAAGTGTGCTCTTCACGGATGAATCCCGGTTTCAATTGTACCGGGCAGATTGCAGACAGAATGGATGGAGTTGTGTGGGAGAGTGGTTAGCTGATGCCAACACTGTGAACAGAATGCCCTATGGCGGCAGTGGGGTTATGGTATGGGCAGGCATAAGCTACAGACAACGAACACAATTGCATTTTATCGATGGCAATTTGAATGCACAGAGATACTGTGACAAGATCCTGAGGCCCATTGTCGTGCCATTCATCCACCACCATCACTTCATGTTTTAGCATGGTAATGCAATTCCTGGAAGCTGAAAATGTACTACTTCTTCCATAGCCTGCATACTCACCAGACATGTCACCGATTGAGCAGGTTTGGGATGCTCTCGATCAACATGTATGACAGCGTGTTCCAGTTCCCAGCAACTTCATACAGCCATTGAAGAGGAGTGGGATCACATTCCACAGGCCACAATCAACAGCCTGATCAACTAAGCAGGAGATGTGTCGCGCTGCATGAGGCAAATAGTGGTCACACCAGATACTGACTGGTTTTCTCATCCACGGCCGTACCTTTTTTTTAAGGCATCTGTGACCAACAGATGCATATCTGTATTCCCAGTCATGTGAAATCCATAGATCAGTGCCTAATTTATTTCAATTGATTGATTTCCTTATATGAACTGTAACTCAGTAAAATCTTTGAAATTGTTGCATGTTGCTTATATATTTTTCATCATTGTAGAAAGGACAGTACATTTCAGAGATGAGCCTCAGAGACAGGTGGGAAGATTTATATTTCTAATAAGCCATTGTATTGATTTGCCAACACTGTAATCTGGATTGAGGGATCAACTACAGTCAACCTAGAGGCATGGCTCAAAAAAGGGTTTAGGCGGTGGCCTTGTCAGGGGGCGTGGCAATAGCCATGGTCAGCCCGTCGGCACGGTTGAATTGTACAGAACATTTTGGCGGTGTAGAAAAAATATTGAAGTTTTAAAGCTAATTCCCAGCAATTCTTTGCATTTTGCCATGTCAAATCAAATCAAATGTATTTATATAGCCCTTCTTACATCAGCTGATATATCAAAGTGCTATACAGAAACCCAGCCTAAAACCACAAACAGCAAGCAATGCAGGTGTAGAAACACGGTTGCTTGGAAAAACTCCCTAGAAAGGCCAAAACCTAGAAAGAAACCTAGAGAGGAACCAGGCTGGGGGGTGGCCAGTCCTCTTCTGGCTGTGCCGGGTGGAGATTATAACAGAACATGGCCAAGACGTTCAAATGTTCATAAATTACCAGCATAGTCAAATAATAATAATAACAGTAGTTGTCGAAGGTGCAACAAGTCTGCACCTCAGGAGTAAATGTCAGTTGGCTTTTCATAGCCAATCATTGAGAGTATCTCTACCGCTCCTGCTGTCTCTAGAGAGTTGAAACCAGCAGGTCTGGGACAGGTAGCACGTCCGGTGAACAGGTCAGGGTTCCATAGCCCAGAACAGTTGAAATGGGAGCAGCAGCACGGCCAGGTGGACTGGGGACAGCAAGGAGTCATCACGCCAGGTAGTCCTGAGGCATAGTCCTAGGGCTCAGGTCCTCCGAGAGAGAGAATTAGAGAGAAAGAGAGAATTAGAGAGAGCATACTTAAATTCACACAGGACACCGAATAAGACAGGAGAAATACTCCAGATATAACAGACTGACCCTAGCCCCCCGACACATAAATTACTGCAGCATAAATACTGGAGGCTGAGACAGGAGTGGTCAGGAGACACTGTGGCCCCATCCGATGATACCCCCGGACAGGGCCAAACAGGCAGGATATAACCCCACCCACTTTGGCAAAGCACAGCCCCCACACCACTAGAGGGATATCTTCAACCACCAACTTACCATCCTGAGACAAGGCCGAGTATAGCCCACAAAGATCTCCACCATGGCACAACATGTCTATTGCTGTGTTATTTTGCTCAAACATAATAACAAATAAATACTGCTAAATTAATAGTTTTTTCATTCTCCCGACTCTCTAACTTTTATTGTGGTGATTGTAAATTCTCAAAGATTATATTATTTAAAAAATATATATAGGTCCATTATCTTTTCTACATACTTTATACCTATATCTAGTCATTTCATTTTACACTGAAAGCATTTTCCATCCTGAAAATGATTTCTTTTTTTTATAAAAAGAAATATGTATATATATATATATATATATATTTAAAAAAAAAAATTCGCACTGTTTGGACTTATGCTTAGGCGAATAATGCTTAGGCGGCCCAGCCAATAATTTAGTGTATTGTCTCAGATGGCTTGACCAGCAGCATTGGTCTGCCCCCTGCTTTGAACCAATTAGCCCATCTGATTTTAATCCCTGCTAGCCAACAGGAACCTTTCCTGTTCAACTGTGTTGATGACTCCCACTGTTCCCTCAGGTAACTCCAGAGAGATACCATACATAAAGCTAAAGCCTCACATGAGAGTGATAAAGTGGGAGATCGAAGGATGTACAGAGAGAGAAAGAGAGAGATACAGTAGATGAAATGAGAGGCAGAGAAATAAATGCCCCAAAAAAGAGAGGTGGAATGAGAGAGAGAGCAGTCACCTGATAGCCGATGCTCATATTTTCCATTAAGTAAGAACCTTGTTTTGTATGAGTATCGCTGAGACTGCGTCAGGGTCTGAAGAGTCCTCTAAAGAGGGCCACAATCTATCTCATAATGAGCCTCAGAACGGCACACTGGGCCGGAGACTTTTAAATGGCCTCTTCATCACTAGTTTCCTATTTTTGCTGTTGCTGTTCTTTTCAGGGCAATCACACTAGACAGTTGATGATTACAACACTTACATATGCATGAAACTCTGCGTATGCATGACACCCTGCATGACTATTGACAGTTGCACAGACACAAGTGTTTATGACATGGAATTCATCTCTCCTCTGTTAGATGAAAGCACACTTGTTCCTTTGTAAATATCAGAATACCTATTAAACCAGGGTTAGGGTGAATGCCATTTTAATTGCAGTCAATTCTGAAAGCAAACCAAATTCCAATTCCACATTTTTTCTCATGGTTTGGAGTTTCTGTGTGCTCTCTGAATTTACTGGAATTTACATGGAATTGATCCCAAAACTGCATTGAACCTGGTGATTTTTGCATGAAACCCAGCCTAAAACCCCAAACAGCAAGCAATGCAGATGTAGAAGCATGGTGGCTAGGAAAAACTCCATAGAAAGACAGGAACCAGTACATGGACAGTGTGTGTGTGTCACAGTGAATGCGAGCGAGAGAGTGTGTATATCTGTTTTTCTGTCAACAAATAATGTTTGTTTACTTGAAAATATTTTTTGTTGTTGTATTGTGTGAGTGTATTGCAATGTTGTGCTCTCTAGTAACGATTAGGTTAGCCTTCCCTTGGGCAGACATGTCAAACAGCGAGCAACCAACAGCTGGGGGAGAGATGGATGCGCAACAATACATAACACAAAGTGATGACCAAACCCACTTCAGGGAATGACTTAAAGGTTAGTGATACACCTCATCATCAGTGAAACACCTCATCGCTGTATGTCTCTCTCAAATGTCAATATGCCTTGTATACTGTTGCTCAGGTTAGTTATCATTGTTTTAGTTTACAATGGAGCTCCCAGTTCCACTCTTCATACCCCTGATACCTCCTTTGTCCCACCTCCCACACATGCGGTGACCTCACCCATTACAACCAGCATGTCCAGAGATACAACCTCTCTCATCATCACCCAGTGCCTGGGCTTACCTCCGCTGTACCCGCACCCCACCATACCCCTGTCTGCGCATTATGCCCTGAATATATTCTACCATGCCCAGAAATCTGCTCCTTTTATTCTCTGTCCCCCACGCTCAAGGCGACCAGTTTTGATATCCTTTAGCCGCACCCTCATACTACTCCTCCTCTGTTCCGCGGGTGATGTGGAGGTAAACCCAGGCCCTGCATGTCCCCAGGTACCCTCATTTGTTGACTTCTGTGATCGGAAAAGCCTTGGTTTCATGCATGTCAACATCGGAAGCCTCCTCCCTAAGTTTCTTTTACTCACTGCTTTAGCACACTCTGCTAACCCTGATGTCCTTGCCGTGTCTGAATCCTGGCTCAGGAAGGCCACCAAAAATTCTGAGATTTCCATACCCAACTATAACATCTTCCGTCAAGATAGAACTGCCAAAGGGGGAGGAGTTGCAGTCTACTGCAGAGATAGCCTGCAAAGTAATGTCATACTTTCCAGGTCCATTACCCAAACAGTTCGAACTACTAATTTTGAAAATTACTCTCTCCGGAAATAAGTCTCTCACTGTTGCCGCCTGCTACCGACCCCCCTCAGCACCCAGCTGTGCCCTGGACACAATTTGTGAATTGATAGCCCCCCATCTAGCTTCATAGTTTGTTCTGTTAGGTGACCCAAACTGGGATATGCTTAACACCCCGGCAGTCCTACAATCTAAGCTAGATGCCCTCAATCTCACACAAATCATCAAGGAACCCACCAGGTACAACCCTAAATCTGTAAACAAGGGCACCCGCATAGACGTCATCCTGACCAACTGGCCCTCCAAATACACCTCCGCTGTCTTCAACCAGGATCTCAGCGATCACTGCCTCATTGCCTGTATCCGCTACGGAGCCGCAGTCAAACAACCACCCCTCATCACTGTCAAACGCTCCCTAAAACACTTCTGTGAGCAGGCCTTTCTAATCGACCTGGCCCGGGTATCCTGGAAGGACATTGACCTCATCCCGTCAGTTGAGGATGCCTGGTCATTCTTTAAAAGTAACTTCCTCACCATTTTAGATAAGCATGCTCCGTTCAAAAAATGCAGAACTAAGAACAGATATAGCCCTTGGTTCACTCCAGACCTGACTGCCCTCGACCAGCACAAAAACATCCTGTGGCGGACTGCAATAGCATCGAACAGTCCCCGCGATATGCAACTGTTCGGGGAAGTCAGGAACCAATACACGCAGTCAGTCAGGAAAGCTAAGGCCAGCTTCTTCAGGCAGAAGTTTGCATCCTGTAGCTCCAACTCCAAAAAGTTCTGGGACACTGTGAAGTCCATGGAGAACAAGAGCACCTCCTCCCAACTGCCCACTGCATTGAGGCTAGGTAACACGGTCACCACCGATAAATCCATGATTATCGAAAACTTCAACAAGCATTTCTCAACGGCTGGCCATGCCTTCCGCCTGGCTACTCCAACCTTGGCCAACAGCTCCGCCCCCCCCGCAGCTACTCGCCCAAGCCTCTCCAGGTTCTCCTTTACCCAAATCCAGATAGCAGATGTTCTGAAAGAGCTGCAAAACCTGGACCCGTACAAATCAGCTGGGCTTGACAATCTGGACCCTCTATTTCTGAAGCTATCCGCCGCCATTGTCGCAACCCCTATTACCAGCCTGTTCAACCTCTCTTTCATATCGTCTGAGATCCCCAAGGATTGGAAAGCTGCCGCAGTCATCCCCCTCTTCAAAAGGGGAGACACCCTGGACCCAAACTGTTACAGACCTATATCCATCCTGCCCTGCCTATCTAAGGTCTTCGAAAGCCAAGTCAACAAACAGGTCACTGACCATCTCGAATCCCACCGTA
This sequence comes from Oncorhynchus gorbuscha, assembly GCF_021184085.1. NCBI lineage: Eukaryota > Metazoa > Chordata > Actinopteri > Salmoniformes > Salmonidae > Oncorhynchus > Oncorhynchus gorbuscha. Next base: position 97,134,432 of record NC_060173.1, read on the forward strand.
CCTTCTCCGCTGTGCAATCTGGTTTCCGAGCCGGTCACGGGTGCACCTCAGCCACGCTCAAGGTACTAAACAATATCATAACCGCCATCGATAAAAGACAGTACTGTGCAGCCGTCTTCATCGACCTTGCCAAGGCTTTCGACTCGGTCAATCACCATATTCTTATCGGCAGACTCAGTAGTCTCGGTTTTTCGGATGACTGCCTTGCCTGGTTCACCAATTACTTTGCAGACAGAGTTCAGTGTGTCAAATCGGAGGGCATGCTGTCCGGTCCTCTGGCAGTCTCTATGGGGGTGCCACAGGGTTCAATCCTCGGGCCGACTCTTTTTTCTGTATATATCAATTATGTTGCTCTTGCTGCGGGCGATTCCCTGATCCACCTCTACGCAGACGACACCATTCTATATACTTCCGGCCCGTCCTTGGACACTGTGCTATCTAACCTCCAAACGAGATTCAATGCCATACAACACTCCTTCCGTGGCCTCCAACTGCTCTTAAACGCTAGTAAAACCAAATGCATGCTTTTCAACCGTTCGCTGCCTGCACCCGCACGCCTGACCAGCATCACCACCCTGGATGGTTCCAACCTTGAATATGTGGACATCTATAAGTACCTAGGTGTCTGGCTAGAAGGTAAACTCTCCTTCCAGACTCATATCAAACATATCCAATCGAAAATCAAATCAAGAGTCAGCTTTCTATTCCGCAACAAAGCCTCCTTCACTCACGCCGCCAAACTTACCCTAGTAAAACTGACTATCCTACCGATCCTCGACTTCGGCCATGTCATCTACAAAATTGCTTCCAACACTCTACTCAGCAAACTGGATGCAGTTTATCACAGTGCCATCCGTTTTGTCACTAAAGCACCTTATACCACCCACCACTGCGACTTGTATGCTCTAGTCGGCTGGCCCTCGCTACATATTCGTCGTCAGACCCACTGGCTCCAGGTCATCTACAAGTCCATGCTAGGTAAAGCTCCGCCTTATCTCAGTTCACTGGTCACGATGGCAACACCCATCCGTAGCACGCGCTCCAGCAGGTGTATCTCACTGATCATCCCTAAAGCCAACACCTCATTTGGCCGCCTTTCGTTTCAGTTCTCTGCTGCCTGTGACTGGAACGAATTGCAAAAATCGTTGAAGTTGGAGACTTTTATCTCCCTCACCAACTTCAAACATCTGCTATCTGAGCAGCTAACCGATCGCTGCAGCTGTACATAGTCTATCAGTAAATAGCCCACCCATTTTTACCTACCTCATCCCCATACTGTTTTTATTTATTTACTTTTCTGCTCTTTTGCACAACAATATCTCTACCTGTACATGACCATCTGATCATTTATCACTCCAGTGTTAATCTGCAAAATTGTAATTATTCACCTCCCTCATGCCTTTTGCACACAATGTATATAGACTCCCCTTTTTTTTCCTACTGTGACTTGTTAATTGACTTATTGACTTGTTAATTGTTTACTCCATGTGTAACTCTGTGTTGTCTGTTCACACTGCTATGCTTTATCTTGGCCAGGTCGCAGTTGCAAATGAGAACTTGTTCTCAACTAGCCTACCTGGTTAAATAAAGGTTAAATAAAAAAGATATTTTAAAAAGTGCTGTAACCCAACATGCTGATGCTAGGCTGGATCTGGAGTCCCTCATTGGCCGTGGGCATTTACAGACCTTTGGGGACAGCTGAGGAGGATTTGCATCAGACACTCCACTGGAATCAATCAATCAAATGTATTTATAAAGCCCTTTTACCATCAGTCGATGTCACAAAGTGCTATACAGAAACCCAGCCTAAAACCCCAAACAGCAAGCAATGCAGATGTAGAAGCATGGTGGCTAGGAAAAACTCCCTAGAAAGGCAGGAACCTAGGAAGAAACCTAGCGAAGAACCAGGCTCTGAGGGGTGGTCAGTCCTCTTCTGTCTGTGTCGGGTGGAGATTATAACAGTACATGGCCAAGCGTTCAAACGTTCATATATGACCAGCCGAGTCAAATAATAATAATCACAGTGGTTGTAGAGGGTGCAACAGGTCGGCACCTCAGGAGTAAATGTCAGTTGGCTTTTCATCCCGAGCATTCAGAGTAAGAGACAGCAGGTACGGTAGAGAGAGAGTGTCAAAAACAGCATGTCTGGGACAAGGTAGCACGTCCGGTGAACAGGTCGGAGTTCCATAGCCGCAGGCAGAACAGTTGAAACTGGAGCAGCAGCACAACCAGGTGGACTGGGGACAGCAAGGAGTCATCAGACAAGGTAGTCCTGAGCCATGGTCCTAGGTCCTCTGGAGGGGAGGGAGAGAGAGAGAGAATTATAAGGAGCATACTTAAATTCACACAGGACACCGGATAAGACAGGAAAAATACTCCCAAAACATATACTATTGCAGCATAAGTACTGGAGGCTGAGACAGGAGCAGTTGAGAGACTCTGTGGCCCTGTCCAATGATACCCCCGGGCAGGGCCAACCAGGCAGGATATAACCTCACCCATGCAGGATATAACCTCACCCACTTTGCCAAAGCACAGCCCCCATACCGCTAGAGGGATATCTTCAAACCACCAACTACCCTGAGACAAGGCTGAGTATCGCCCACGAAGATCTCCCCCACGGCGCAAACCTGAGAGGGGCGCCAACCCGGACAGGAAGATCACGTCAGTGACTACACCCATTCAAGTGACGCACCCCTCCTAGGGACAGCATGGAAGAGCACCAGTAAGCCAGTGACTAAGCCCCCGTAATAGGGTTAAATTCCCAGTGGAGAGAGGGGAACGGCCAGGCAGAGACAGCAAGGGAGGTTTGTCGCTCAAGTGTCTTTCTGTTCACCTTCACACCCCTGGGCCAGATTCCACTCAATCATAGGACCTACTGAAGTGATGAGTCTTCAATAAAGACTTAAAGGTTGAGACCAAGTCTGAGTCTCTCACATGGATAGGCAGACCATTCCATAAAAATGGAGCTCTATAGGAGAAAGCCCTGCCTCCAGCTGTTTACTTACAAATTCTAGGGACAATAAGGAGGCCTGTGACCGTAGTGTACAGTACATGTAGGTAGTGTACATGTAGGTATGTACGGCAGGACCAAATCAGAGAGATAGGTAGGAGCATGCCCATGCAATGCTTTGTGAGTTAGCAGTAAAACCTTGAAATCAGGGACTCTCCCTTGAGGATTCCCTTTCAGTTGCATTCTACACTACTATTTGATGTGATTTGATCCTGATCTCCTAAGCACACTCAGATGAGTAAGTAGTAAAATATATTGGCTCATTATAGTGAGTTTCCTTTATCTTGTACTAATTATTGGCTCCAAATCTTTTCATTTCCTGTGTTTCCCTGTTGGTACTTGAAAATGACGTGACAATATCCACCTCCCTCTCCCTTTCATTGCTTGGTATTAACCTCTGAGGGAGTAGAGTGTAAATGCCTACCTTAGCGAAGGTGTGAGGCCCTTTAGCACCGTGTTAATTCGCCTCACAGAGAGACATGGCTACGACGAGATATGACGTTAGCACACAGCCACATGCCCAGTTCCAGGGATCCTATGAATCACAGTCAAATGTCAGAGGACACCCTAGAAGGTGTCAAATCACCTGTCCCTAGATTAGACGCTTTTATGGGAATTAGTGGGACATAAAACATCACTATACGGGCATTATAGGGGGCAGCGTGACGGGGATTGTCAATGCCTGACAGTAGGGCCCAGTAAACCCACATATCCTTCTCAGGATGAAAAAAAAACACTTTTGATCCCCCCCCTTGGCTGTTTTTTTTTCCAATGAAAAGTGGTAAATGTGAGAGTCGATAGTAATACGGTTAAAACAACCCACTGCTGTAGTTTAATGTTTGAATGAATATCCTTTAGAATGTTTTTCTTTCAGACAGTGAATATTGTTTTATTGACTAAATGACTACTATAAACACACTATATCACAGCTGAACATTTAAGTTGTCCTACTTTAACTTATTTGGTCTTTCGTCTTTTAAAAGTTAGGGGACAACAAAACGCTGTCTTGCACACACAATGCTGTGTATTCTCACTGAAATGTGTCTATGAGCAAATTAGGTAGAATTGAATGTTTATCTATTCAACTGTAGTTAAACTTTCATTACTGACAGTACTGGTCAGGCTCGACAGGCATGGGACAAATCTAGATTTTATGACTTAGTTTATTGACGGTCATAGATCTTCCTTCCAGGAATTGAACACTGTGACGCTATGGTCATGAGTCTGTAATAGATTGACTAGGTTTGTCATCCCAATCAATGACAGACTGAACACTTCTCTCTTCAACAAAGGTCATATTCTCAGTTAATGCTGGATGACTCGCTAGGATGGAACCTACATGTCTGTTGATGACTCAGTAGATTGTCTTACAACCAATGGCAAAAAAGGGTTAACATTTTTTTATGAGAACGAAACTGGAATAAAGCTGTAAAGTACAGGGTGCCATCTTGTGGTGTATAATGGTAGCAGACAAACATCTTCTGTATAGAATCAGATAATGAACAAGTTGAAAATCCTGAACGAGCACTAGTGTCTACTTGAGCTATGTCAGTCTTGCCATCTGTCTCACTAAAGCAGAATAAGTGCACGTTCATTAATGAGGGACAGAGGATGATAATAAATGAATTCATTATTATTACTCTGCTGTGTTCCACTAGTTGTTCCACTAGTTGTTCTTTAATCAATCAAATCAAATATTTTCACGTCAGATCTTTTCTACAGTTGATCTGATTGGTCAAAAGATCAATTAGTGGAAAAAATATCAGAATTGGGTTGACTGTGTAAAAGCAGCAGTTTATCCATGTTCCATGCCTTAAAGAGGTGCACTGGATGAGCAGAGACTAGGCACTAAATAGTGTGAATCATTAATGAGCCTATTACAGACTACATGTACGCAAGCCTACCAGATGAGCTAAACTGCTACTCACTTTGAGGCAAATAACACTGAAACATGCATGAGAGCACCAGCTGTTCCGGAAGACTGTGTGATCACGCTCTCTGCATGTGAGTAAGACCTTTATTAAACAGGTCAACATTCACAAGGCCGCAGGGCCAGACGGATTACCAGGACGTGTACTGCAAGCATCCAACATGTTTTAAGCCGACCACCATAGTGCCTGTGCCCAAGAACACTAAGGTAATCTGCCAGAATGACTACTGAACCATAGCAATCATGTCTGTAGTCATGAAGTGCTTTGAAAGACTGGTCATGGCTCACATCAACACCATTATCCCAGAAACCCTAGACCCACTCCAATTTGCATACCGCCATAACAGATCCACAGATGATGCAATCTCTATTGCACTCCACACTGCCCTTTCCCACCTGGAGAAATGGAACACCTATGTGAGAATGCTATTCATTGACTACAGCTCAGCGTTCAACACCATACTGCCCTCAAAGCTTAACAATAAGCTAAGAACCCTGGGACTAAACACCTCCCTCTGCAACTGGATCCTGGACTTCCTGACAGGCCGCCCCCAGGTGGTAAGGGTACGTAACAATACATTCGCCACGCTGATCCTCAACACAGGGGCCCCTCAGGGGTGCGTGCTCAGTGCCCTCCTGTTCACTCATGACTGCATAGCCAGGCACGACTCCAACAACATCATTAAGTTTGCCGATGACACAACAGTGTAGGCCTATTCACCGACAACGACAAGACAGCCTATAGGGAGGAGGTCAGAGACCTGGCCGTGTGGTGCCAGGACAACAACCTCTCCCTCAACGTAATCAAGACAAAGGAGATGATTGTGAACTACAGGAAAAAGAGGACCGAGCACGCCCCCATTCTCATCGACAGGGCTGCGTGGAGCAGGTTGAGAGCTTCAAGTTCCTTGGTGTCCACATCACCAACAAACAACATGGTCCAAGCCCACCAATACAGTCGTGAAGAGGGCACGACAAACTTATTCCCCGTCAGGAGACTGAAAAGATTTGGCATGGGTCCTCAGATCCTCAAACGGTTCTACAGCTGCACCATCGAGAGCATCCTGACTGGTTGCATCACTGCTTAGTATGGCAACTGCTCGGCCTCCGACCGCAATGCACTTCAGAGGGTAGTGCGAATGGCCTTGTACATCACTGGGGCCAATCATCCAGGACCTTTATACCTGGCAGTGTCAGAGGAAGGTCCTAAATATTGTCAAAGACTCCAGCCACCCTAGTCATAGACTGTTCTCTCTGCTACTGCACGGCAAGCGGTACCTGAGCGCCAAGTCTAGGTCCAAGAGACTTCTAAACAGCTTCTACCCCCAAGCCATAAGACGAACCAACACCTAATCAAATGGCCACCCAGACTATTTGCATTGACCCCCCCCCCCTCTCTTTTACACTGCTGCAACTCACGGTTGTTATCATCTATGCATAGTCACTTTAAAAAATATATATATATTTCACCTTTATTTAACCAGGTAGGCTAGTTGAGAAGTTCTCATATACAACTGTAACCTGGCCAAGATAAAGCAAAGTAGTGTGACACAAACAACAACACAGTTACACATGGACTAAACAAACATACAGTCAGTAACACAATAGAGGACTTTAATAACTCTACCTACATGTACATATTACCTCGATTAACCGGTGCCCCCGCACATTGACTCTGTACCCCTGTATATAGTCTCGCTATTGTTATTTTACTGCAGCGCTTTAATTACATGTTACTTTTATTTCTTATTCTTATCCATATATTTTTTAACTGCATTGTTGGATAGGGGCTCGTAAGTAAGCATTTTACTGGAAGGTCTACACCTGTTGTATTTTTGGCGCATTATTTTACATTTTTAATCTGAGCTATATTTTATGACCAAAATAAAGGGGAGAAATTATATAAATTTATACTAATACAATTGCTCAAAGAAAGATTTTGTTTTTCTCAAAAAGGTAGGTGTCAAGATTACTGACACCCCTGTTGTGAATACCTATCAAAACCTCACCGTGCAAGGATAACAGCACTGACCCTTTTTCTAAAATGTTTTATGAGTTAGAGAACACATTAGGAGGGATCTTAGACCATTCCACCATACAGATCCCTTCCAGATCCTTGATATTCTTTGTCTGCGCTTATGGACTGCTCTCTTCAATTCAAACCACAGTTTTTCAATGGGCTTTATGTCCGGAGACTGAAATGGCCATTGCAAAATGTTGCTTTTGTGGCTAATTAACCATTTATTTGCGGATTTCGATGTGTGCTAGGGTTATTGTTTTGCTGTAAGGTCCACCTGCGATCCACCTGCTAAGTTTCAGCTAGGTCAATCCACCTTAAAAGGCACAAGAAAGAGGATCTCAACACCCTCTATCTCAGAGGTTTCTGAAAACGTTTCTGTTGTTAGAAATAGATAAGATTAGCATTCCTGCAACATGATTTTGTATAAATATAATTTGATCTTTGAGAAATTAAGCGAATTGATTGCATCCAAATTGGCGATTTTTAAAAATAGGATTCATATAATATTCAATAAATATAGTACCTAACATCCGATTTGGACCAAACTGTTTTCTAACAATGAGTTGCGAACCCAGATTTGTAGACATGTTGGCAAATTTATTTGGTCAGGGAGATGACCAAGGACCCAATGTTCAATCTGAGCTCTAGAGTTCCTCTGTGGAGATGAAAGAAACTTCCAGAAGGACAACAATCTCTGCAGCACTCCACCAATCAGGCCTTTATGGTAGAGTAGCCAGACGAAGCCACTCCTTAGTAAAAGCACATGACAGCCCGCTTGGAGTTTGCCAAAAGGCACCATCCCTACGGTCAGAGGACTCTCTGACCATGAGAAACAAGATTCTTTGGTCTGATCAAACCAAGTTTGGCCAGAATGTCAAGTGTCACATATGGAGGAAACCTGGCACCATCCCTACGGTGGCAGCATCATGCTGTAGGGTTGCTTTTCAGTGGCAGGGACTGGGAGACAATTCAGGATCGAGGGAAAGATGAACGGAGCAAAGTACAGAGAGATCCTTGATGAAAACCTGCTCCAAGGTGCTCAGGACCTCAGACTGGGGCAAAAGTTCACCTTCTAACAGGACAATGAGACAAAGCACACAGCCAAGACAATGCAGGAGGAGCTTTAGGACAAGTCTCTGAATGTCCATGAGTGTCCCAGCCAGAGTCCGGTCTTGAATCCAATCTAATATCTCTGGAGAGACCTGAAAATAGCTGCGCAGCGATGCTCCCCATCCATCCTGATAGAGCTTGAGGGGAGAAGAATGGGAAAAACTCCCCAAATATAGCTGTGCCATGCTTGTAGCGTCATAGCCAAGACGACTCAAGGTTGTAATCACTGTGAAAGGTTCTTCAACAAAGCACTGAATAAAGGGTCTGAATACTGAATAATATGTAAATGTAATATTGCTTTGTCATTATGGGATATTGTGCGTAGATTGATGAGGGAAAAAACGATTTTAGAATAATGCTGTAACGTAACATTTGGAAAAAGTCAAGGGGTCTGAATACTTTCCGAATGCAATGTATATTAGCATTTTCAAAATGTCATCTTCAAATCATCCTAAGGCATTGAATAATGTATTGTGTAACTCAATGTTAATTATCGATGATTTGGAAATGAAGCGTGAATATGCGAATATAGGTACCATTGACTTTCATTGAATTTGAAGCACAAATGCAAAAAAAACAAAAAAAACATTTGAAACAGTGGCAAGGTAAACAAAACCAAAGCATTGGTTGCAGTCATTTATTGTCCATAGAGTACTTACATGGTAAGGAAACCAAGCATTTAGATCAGGGTTCATCAACTAGATTCAGCCGCGGCCAATACCTTTTTTTTTGCGGATGGTCAGGGGGCCAGAAAATAATTACAAATCATTTCTAGACTGCAATCTGACTGCAAGTAGATCAAACAAATACACCTTAGCAAAATATATTTAAACTCCGTTTTTCACAATTCCTGACATTTAATCCTAGTAAAAAATCCCTGTCTTAGGTCAATTAGGATCACCACTTAATTTTAAGAATGTGAAATGTCAGAATAATAGCTGAGAGAATTATTTTTTTCAGCTTTTCTTTCTTTCATCTCATTCCCAGTGGGTCAGAAGTTTACATACACTCAATTAGTATTTGGTAGCATAGCCTTTAAATTGTTTAACTTGGGTCAAATATTTTGGGTAGCCTTCCACAAGCTTCCCACAATAAGCTGGGTGAATTTTGGCCCATTCCTCCTGACAGAGCTGGTGTAACTGAGTCAGGTTTGTAGGCCTCCTTGCACACACACACTTTTTCAGTTCTGCCCACATATGTTCTATAGGATTGAGGTCAAGGCTTTGTGATGGCAACTCCAATACCTTGACTTTGTTGTCCTTAAGCCATTTTGCCACAACTTTGGAAGTATGCTTGGGTCATTGTCCATTTGGAAGACCCATTTGCGACCAAGCTTTAACTTCCTGACTGATGTCTTGAGATGTTGCTTCAATATATCCACATAATTTTCTTACCTCATGATGCCATCTATTTTGTGAAGTGCACCAGTCCCTCCTACAGCAAAGCACCCCCACAACATGATGCTGCCACCCATGTGCTTCACGGTTAGGATGGTGTTCTTCGGGCTTGCAAGCCTCCCCCTTTTTCCTTCAAACATAATGATGGTCATTATGGCCAAACAGATCTATTTTTGTTTCACCAGACCAGAGGACATTTCTCCAAAAAATGTGATCTCTGTCCCCATGTGCAGTTGCAAACCATAGTCTGGCTTTTTTATGGGGGTTTTGGAGCAGTGGCTTCTTCCATGCTGAGCGGTCTTTCAGGTTATGTTGATATAGGACTCGTTTTTACTGTGGATATAGATACTTTTGTACATGTTTCCTCTAGCATCTTCACAAGGTCCTTTGCTGTTGTTCTGGGTTTGATTTGCACGTTTCGCAACAAAGTACATTCATCTCTAGGAGACAGAATGTCCCATGGTGTTTATACTTGCATACTATTGTTTGTACAGATAAACATGGTATCTTCAGGCGTTTGGAAATTGCTCCCAAGAATGAACCAGACTTGTGGAGGTCTACAAATGTTTTTCTGAAGTCTTCGCTGATTTCTTTTGATTGATTTTCCCATGATGTCAAGCACAGAGGCACTGAGTTTGAAGGTAGGCCTTGAAATGCATCCACAGGTACACCTCCAATTGACTAAAATTATGTCAATTAGCCTATCAGAAGCTTCTAAAGCCATGACATGATTTTCTGGAATTTTCCAAGCTGTTTAAAGGCACAGTCAAGGCACAGACCGGAGAGTGAAGGAAAAGCAGTCAACAAGTGCTCAGCATATGTGGGAACTCCTTCAAGATTGCTGGAAAAGCATTCCAGGTGAAGCTGGTTGAGAGAATGCCAAGAGTGTGCAAAGCTGTCATCAAGGCAAAAGGTGGCTACTTTGAAGAATCTCAAATATAACATATATTTTGATTTGTTAAACACTTTTTTGGTTACTACATGATTTCACATTATTTCCTAGTTTTGATGTCTTCACTTGCTCGAAGTGTCACTACAGACCTTGATTACATTCCAGGCTGTATCACAACCAGCCATGATTGGGAGTCCCATAGGGCGGCACACAATTGGCCCAGCGTCGTCAGGGTTAGGGTTTGGCCGGGTGTAGGCCATTGTGTAAATAAGAATTGTTCTTAACTGGCTTGCCTAGTTAAATAAAGGTTAAATAAAATCAATTAAAAAACAGCAAGGCACTAAAGTAAAACTGCAAAACATGTGTGTCCTTCATGTCCTGAATACAAAGCGTTATGTTTGGGGCAAATCCAACACAACACATCACTGAGTATAACTTCATATTTTCAAGCACTGTGGTAGCTGCTTCACGTTATGGGTATTCTCTGCATCGGCAAGGACTAGAGAGAGTTTTTTAGGATTAAAATAAATGGTATAAAGCTAAGCACAGGCAAAATTCTACAACACTAGGCCAATATACACTGGAGTTGCGTACCAAGACAACATTGAATGTTCCTGAGTGTCTTAGTTACAGTTTTGACTTAAATCACCTTGAAAATCTATGGCAAGACTTGAAAATGGCTGTTTAAAGTTTGAAGAATTTTAAAAGGATAATGTGCAAACATTGTAGAATCCAGGTGTGCAAAGCTCTTAGAGACTTACCCAGAAAGACGGCGCTTCGTACGCTATTCAGAAGAGGCCCGTGCGAGGAGGTTCAGACGGAACTGGCCTGTTGAGACAACAACTTATCCTCGCGATGGTCATCCTCACGAATAAACTTCTTCGGGCACGTCCGCACTCATTGCTTCTCTCCCTCCCTCAGTGAACACTTTGGATCAGAGCCGGAACCCATGGAGGTAAGGGTCACACGGCTCCCTCGCAGCAACGCAGACAGAGACAGCTGGGGCTCTGTCTCTATTGTGGTCAAGGAGGGTACCAGTTCCAGCAGTGTCCGGTACATCCCAACTCAGGACCCACGAGAGTAGAGGGACGGTCACGCGATCTTCCATCTCCTGGGGTAGGCATTTCACTGTAAGGTCTACACCTGTTATATTCAGCGCACGTGACAAATAAACTTTGATTTGACTGCGGAGCCCAGTTCTTTACTAAATTGGACCTGCGGAATGCATACAATCTCATCCGCATCTGGGTGGGGGATGAATGGAAAACAGCTTTTAGCACAATGCCTGGTCACTACAAGTACTTGGTGATGCCATTTGGCTTAGCCAATGCTCCGTCAGTGTTCCAGGCATTCGTCAATGAGGTGTTCCGGGACATAATCGGAAGCCAGATGATCGTGTTTATCGATGACATCCTGATCTACTCGGCTATCATGGAGGATCACATCACTCACATCTGAGTAGTCCTGGAACGCCTCCTGGCTAACCACCTGTTTGTCAAGGCTGAGAAGTGCCAGTTTCGTCAGGAGACTGTCTCCTTCTTTGGCTACCAAATCAGCCCACAAGGAGTGAAGATGTTCAAGAAGGTAGGGCCAGTCCCAACCACCGTAAAGGGGTTGTAGTTTGTCAACTTCTACTGCAGTTTCATCCATCGCCGCTCCTCTCACCTCTCTTCAAGGGTGCTCCAGGTTGGTGTGGAGTCCAGCAGCTGTCCAGCAGCTGTCGAAGCCTTCCGATTACTTAAGGGACGTTTCACCTCTGCACCATTACTCAAACACCCAGATCCCACGATATCCTTTGTGGTGGAGGTGGACACTTCAGAGGTGGGCGTGGGGGCAGTTCTGTCTCAACAGCAAAGTAATCCACAAAATTGTATCCGTGTGCATATTACTCTAAGAAACTGTCCCCTGCAGAGAGGAATTACGACATCAGTGATCGAGGGCTCCTGGCTGTGAAGTTGGCATTAGAGGAGTGGAGACACTGGCTGGAGGGCGCCAAGGACCCATCCTCATGACCATCGGAACCTGGAGTACATATGGACAGCGAGGAGACTGAATCCACACCAAGAAAGGTGGTCCCTTTTCTTTTCAAGAGTTGACTTCACGCTGACCTATTGCCCTAGTTCAAAGAACACCAACGCCGATGTCCCGTCTGCATGATTTGGGAGAGGGTCCTATCCAGAATGCACCCATAATCTCTTCCTCTCGAATCATAGTCCCTGAGTTATGGGACCTGTGGAGGGAGCCCTCACCCACTCCCTGTCCTCCTGAGTGCATCTATGGGGATAAGGGATTGGCAGCTGACCTGGACGCACACAGTTGTCGTCACTGGACATCCAGGTATTTCTTCTCCGAGAAGTATTGGTGGCCTAACTTGGCGCAGGACGTTAGTCGCTACGTCAACTCCTGTTCTGTATGTGCTCAAACCAAATCCCCCTGGCACACTCCAGCAGGGAAACTCCTTCCCCTTCCCGTGCGTCAGCTTCCCTGGTCTCATCTATCCATTGACTTTGTCACTGGTGGTTGTGGATATATTTTCTAAATCCTGTCGTTTCATTCCTTTCTCTGGTCTCCTTACCACTCTCATGGTCTGAGACACTATTCCAGCAGGTCTTCTGGCATTATTGCCTTGTGGAAGACATAGTCTCAGATCGTGACCCTAAATTCACCACACGGGTATGGATAGCCTTTATGGAGAAGATAAGGGTCACGGTCAGCCTCACTCCCGGGTACAGGACTCAGTCCAACGTGTAGGTGGAGAGGATGAACCAGAAGCTGGGGAGGTTCATGAGGAATCACTGCAAGGACCGGTATGGAGAGTGGGTCCGACTCCTTCCAGAATTCGTTACATCACTCCTCCACTGGGCTGACTCCCTTCCAGTGTGTTCTGGATTTTCAGAGGGCTCTGGCTCAGTGGACCCCGGGCCAGATGAGTGGTTCAGGCACAGAAGAAGTGTGGAGCGAGGATCACGTGAGACTCCAGCATGCCGTCCACCGTCAGAAGGAGCAGGCAGACCGCCACTGCAGTGAGACTCCCGTGTTCCATCCTGACGATTGTGTCTGGCTCTCTACCAGGAACCTTCCAATCTGCCTGCTCTGCAAGAAGCTGAGCCCCTGGGTTTGTGGGGCCATTCATGGTTCCTCCGCCCCCCCCCGGATGTCGTGGGAGCTCCCGGCTATGCTGTCAGATCCCTGCTGGACTCCTGATGTCGTGGGGGTCGGCTTCAGTGCCTGGTAGACTGGGAGGGGTATGGCCCAGAGCAGCAGTGTTGGGTTCCGGTGGAGGACTTTCTGGATCCCAATATCATCTGTGATTTCCATCTTCGCCGTCCAGACCGGCCCGATACCCATCCTCAGGGTCATCTCTCTGGCCGGCGTCATCCTATGGCTGGAGCCGGGGGGTACTGTCATGTTTACTCCCAATACTGCCATCCAGTGTTCGCTGGAGCTGGTTTGCTAACAACCAGTCCTCGAAACCATCATTACACGCACCTGGCATTCATCATTACACGCACCTGCACTTCATTATTAGGCACACCTGGGCTCCATTATCTCCCCTTTATTTGGCACTCCCTTAGCTTCTTTCGCCAGGAAGTATTGTTTATGTTGTTCATGTCTAGACCCTACTCCTATGTTGTATCGTTTCATGTTTGAATATTAAACTTACCACCTGCTTCTCAACTCCCAACGTCTATGTTACAATACTGTATACTTGTTGTTGGGATTGGCATTGGGTCCGTGGGTGGCTATTGACAATGTATTTGTATTTCTCATATCTTACTCATTGTTAGAAAAATGTTTGGTCCAAATCAGATGTGTTGTGGAAATTTCCTCTATTTACCAAATCATGGGAGCAAACCACACACACACACGTCAGAGTTAGTTATAAAAGTCCATCTTTAATTATATGAGCTCTATCACAATCCTGTGACTCTCAGATAAATTCAGTGTCTCCCAGTGAATTCTCTGAGAGCCCCCTTACAATGCAACTGATTTCCTTTTAATAGCAAAGACACACATAGTCAGACAGCATAGACATAATTCATCGTTCAGCTTTGTCTCCTTTCCCAAACCCCAGAACCATAAACCAAATCCTCCATATCAACAGGCATATATCAAATTGTCATTTAGATACAACCCACTCTAAATACAAACTCCTGGACAAACTCACGGAGAGGAGAATGAGGCTATAGGTTAAGATAGAAACAACATTAGAGGGAGCATAGAATGATTCCAGACACTGCAACCCTTCTTTCCCCACAAGAAAAAGGTAGGGAGTAAAAGACATGTTTACACATGATGACACTTTGACCTCTCCCCTCTCAGTGGCCCATGCAACTTAGTTTTGACATAGAACAGATAACTGCAACCTCACCACAGTATTATACAAATATAACATTCTGATGAAAGTAACTTACACACATTTGATGAATATTAAACATCTTACAAATGTTACCAACAAATTCTGATCCTTCCACGACAGATGTTAGGTACTAAACTTATTGAACATGATATTAATCCTGTCATTAATCCTAAATTAAAATGGCCAATTTGGGTACAATCAATTAGCTTTCTCAGATCTAATTATATTTCAACAAAATAATGTTTCAGGAATGCTAATATTATCTGTTTCTAATGAGCAAAACAATTTCAGAACAATGTGTGTTTGGTGGGTGTCATGGCTTGCTGAAATTACATGGAACGACCCAGCACACAAGCACATATCAAAGTCCTTAAAAATAAACTTTTAATTGGGCACAAAAATCTATATTTTGCAATGGCCGTCCCAGTCTCTGGACTTAACTCATTGAAACCTGTAATTTGAACTGAAGAGGGCAGTTCATAAAGGCAGATGAAGGATATCAAAGATCTGGAAGGATTATGTTTGAAGGAATGGTCTAAAATCCCTCCCAATGTGTTCTCCAACTCATAAAACATTAGAAAAAGAGTCAGTGTCGATATCCTCGCAAGGTGAGGTATTGAAAAGTACTGAAAACAGTGGTGTCAATCATTTTTACCCCTTACTTTTTGAGAAAAAATATTATTACTTGTTAAACAAAATATTTCTTTGTACAATTGTATTGGTATAAAATATCATTCCCCTTTATTTTGCATACCTAGCTCACTATTTGAATAATTTATTTTATATAGTCATTTTTGCTAATTTTTTTATCAAGGATGTCAATCATTTCAAACTCCACTGTATATATGAAAGTTAGTCTTTGGTTCTTAAATTAAGTCATTGTTAGAACAGGGATGGCTTTGGTTCTCAGTGAAAGTGTTGAGAAATCATTTTTCAAATGAAATATAAATGTCATATATTAAACTGTTAACTCAATTACATTGCGATCACTGACAATCAAAATAATAACTATGTCAATGGCATTACGCAAATCCAACTAAATCTTTCTGAACAAATTATGCAACCAAATAGACATAGCGGCCTTGATTAGAGGGGATTACATGGGGCCAGTCCAACCCAGGTAGCTAAGCCTTCACTTCCTCCCTGAGAGAGAGAGAGGCCTGACCTCTGGGATTCAATCCAACCAACCATAACAATGTTTAGACAGTGTCTTTGTTTACCTACTACTACCCATGCACACTCTGTATTCTGGAAGTATCTACATGTGAGGGTCTCTACCCGGCTGGTAGTGGTGGTAGTATGTTTTTAAAGTAAAAACCTGTCATTTTATTTGAACATGGGAAAAATAACTAATGCCCTTAAAGGAAGTATAGCTGTCTTCAGACTCAAGCCATCTAACAGCCCAGCCAGCAGAGCTGACTGTTATGTGTGGCCACT